>NC_077237.1:72120522-72273022 GCF_947179165.1 Solanum dulcamara
CTACATCTTTAATTCGTAGCTATCTATTTCTCTTTTTGTCCTATACTCATACTTAATTAATCACGCCTATCTTAAGTGCTTCCTTTAGTAGTCCTTCCATTTCTCCAGTCCATGGCCATTTTTTGTGCACGAGGAGTTTCATGTTACTCCTATATCCTTCGGAAAACACTATTTTTACATAACCCCCTCATTTTCAAAAAATCTTCTATTCACCTCTATTTGTTCTTATCATACCAATCATTTCTGGCATTCATTCTGTCTTGTTGCTTACCTTCACTTTCGTTACCACTTGACTTTTTAGTTTGAACTTTCCCTATAAATCTGGTAAGTCTTTCTCATTCATTCTCTATTTATGTATCTATTTCCCACAAACTACATCATATCCTTTAGTTACTTTCCTACTAGGATTTACTTATTTTCATAACGATCCTCGTTATATTCTCATGTTATCCTATGCGCATTCGATCCTATAATATAAAACTTCTTAACCTTTTACCCTTCCTAGTCAGTCTTATCCTTCATATCTCATAAGCTGCTATCCCTACATATTAATTCAGTCAGTACCCTTATCTGGCACCCTATCAAGATTTGCCAACCTCTTATAAATCATCATTCTGACTCATCATAGCATTTCATAAACAACATATGAAATGTACAATCCTGAATAGCCATAAGTTTGTTTTCCTTTCCATAAATTCCATCTCCAATTAGTAGGTGAAAAACTAATAAAATGTTGCCATGAAGCATTCTTTAACCAACACCCGAAGGGAACTAGAATCCAATAAGCACCACAGTAATTTTTAGTTCTTGACTCATATGGTCTCTCTCTAGGTTCATCCTTGAGTCGCGAACAAAGTATCTAATTTATCAATTGCTTGTTGCATGCTTTGTATTTTCAACAAAAGTGAAACTCAATCGTTGGACACTTTGCCCTCCAACAAGAGTTTTCCTCATCAATAAAACTCCCCAAGTAAAAGTAGTGCCCATTATCAATAACATGGAGGGTACCTCTTTCATCTTTAGTTCAACATAATAAGTTCACCCCATCGGTATCAACTTCCAAGGTAAATTATGAACTTCTATCTCATTCTCTCTTTTTTTTTCCTGGGAAAATTTGGATAGAGTTTCCTCTGTATTTCTTACTATCTCAAACCTGCATTCAAAAAATGCCAACAATGCCTCACAGGGCCAACATATATATTCATATCATATCATATCACAGCCACACAGGGCGCCCAATATCAATAATAGTGTAAGAAAGATGGACCTACCTCGTATGTCCACTCAAACTGCACTTGGTACACTTTTCTATCTACTTTTTCTTTCAATGTCAACTGACATGTCAATCGTATTTCAATACCTTACCTGACATATATATTTTGTGCCTTTGCTTACCTGTATGCTTTGTAACTTCCCATATTGTCAGTCACTTCCTTCTGTCTATATTGTTCTTCTGCTAAAATCAAAGGTTAGTATAAGGAATCTCAGTTCCTATAGACCAGCTCTATCACACGATCTTAGATATGAAAGAAAGATAACATCCTAAATATCCTGTAGCCTCCTGTTTATAGATGTGGTGCACAACACACTAATAAGTAAGCCTTTACTAGACACGGTCTGTAGACACTCCGAGGATGAACTACTTTTATACCACTTTTGTCATGACCCAACCCCGTAGGCCGTGACTGGGGCCTGACCTGGACCCCTGTATACATAACTATCAAATGTAACAACAGATATAATAACTATTCATAAGAACCCTAGTGGGTGATAATGTCTTCATATACATATAGCCTTTTTGATTGGTCTCCTGAGGAGTTACTACCAGTCATATCATGAAAGGGCGTGCAAGACGATAAGGCTGCCATAGCATATTAATATTTACAATACATCATGTAGACACAGCTGAATAGAACTTACATATACAACCCCCACACACATGTCTACAAACCTCTAAGAGTATCAATGATATCATATGGCCGGATAGAACCCCCGCCGTACCCCTGAATAATCAAATATATACACTAAGAGATTAGTACCAACTAGCTAGGATTCGACACAATGGAGCTCTTTCCAAAATTGCTGACTGGAAATCCAAAGCTAGCAGATACCCAAAACGCATATATGTACCTATGGTCATGAAACGCAGCCCCCTCAAAAAGAGGGGTTTAGTACGACATATGTACAGAGTATGTAAAGAATAAAGCATCATAAGGAGATTACAACTGACATAGGGATGCAGGGGACATGTATAACAATTAAAAAATCATAGTACCTGCATATTAGAAAATGGAGTCATGTACATCATTGACACATACCGTACCCAGCCCGTTGTGGGACTCGGTGTCGCAAATGTATCATTATATTTTCATATACATGTCTATAAACTGTATCCGGCCCTTTAGTGAAGGACTCGGTGAAGAGAGTAGTGTACATTTATATCATACTCGGCCCATCATGGGACTCGGTGCCATCATCATATCATCATGTCATTATATCATATCATCATATATATCATACCATACCCGACCCTCTAGTGAGGGACTCAGTGCCATCATTATATCATCGTATACATATATCATACCCAGCCCAGAACTTAGTGAATAATCATATCATCATATCATATCGTCATATCATCGCACACATATATCATACCCAGCTCGGGACTTGGTGAAGATATAGTAAAGCTATGCCCGATAACATTCCCGGCCCATTATGAGACTCGGTGAAAGATGTGTTACAGTATGCACGAGCAGAGTAGTGAGAAACCATATGCAAATTAAATCATCATCTGAAACTCAATGAAACAGTCAAGTGAACCGTCACTTGAAGACCAGGATAGCAATCGTCTCAAGTACCCTCTAAATATCATTAAGGATCATATCAACTGGAGCCTCAGGAATTATAGACGTGCATCAAGATAATGCTACATAGCTTTTGAAATATGAGACCTTTGTCATAATAGAGCCCTTAGGAATAGGAGCTTATGCATTCAGCTACTATTCAACGCATAAAAAGCCTGAGGGTATTAGTTCAACTACTTTAAGAACTTTAACATTCAAAAGTGAATAAGAGTCACGAGTTATACTCGGAGCTTATGAATGGAGTTACCCTTAAAGCTCATATTTCATTTCACTTATATCTAAGACATACCGAAGGAAAAAAAGGGATAGGCTTTACATACTTACTACTTTCTATCATATAGAAGACTTGAGAGGCAATAACTCAATTATTGTAGGAGTTCTAACATCAAGAAGTGGATAAGAGGCATGAATCATACTCGGAGCTTTATGAATGGAATTACCCCATATTTCATATACAAACCACTTATGGCTAAGACATGCCAAGAGAAAAGAAGAACAACTTTACATACTTTATGGATCAACCGTAACCAAGCTCGCCTTGTTCCTTCTTTAACCTATTTAACATAAAAGTAACACTATTATGAATAGACTTTGACTTGTTCATACTTCTCGACTAGTCTGTCGATTAGTTAAGAAGTTAACCGAAATTGAGCAGCACCTCCCCTATAACTTGCCCTATCCGAAGTTCCAAGTAACCTTCGAGTAGTACATCCATACCAACACCAACAACCAGCAGCCATATACAATTAAATTACTTCAATACTACTCAATACAAGCTCTAAATAGCCCACTCAAAACTATGGCATTAAAATATGGTTTTCAATCTTTATTTCATAAAATCACAACCTTATGAAAATGAGCATAATGTGGCTGCAAACAGCAGCACTTATACCCATATTTAACCATGTTTCCATCCCTGCAATATATACAATCCACCTCCAAATACAACACCATACTAACGACAACACTAGCTAAACTTTAACCCATTAGAATAGCTTCAAAACAGCCCCCTACACGGCTTCGACACCCTTAAATAGAAATGGGTATAGTTTTATATTTCCAGTCCATATTTACACACCCATGACATATTTAAACCCTTACTAAAATATATGATAAGAGAAGCAACCCTTACCTTAACACACAACTTCCCAAACTTGCTGAAAATTATAGGCGTACGGTGAACCATCTTGCTGCCCCAATAATCAATTTATGTCATTAAACACCTTTACGTGATCGAAGAATACCTTAGATAAATAAGTTATGGATCAAAAGTCGAGGCCTTACCTTGATGCAATCCTAGCCGTAGCTCTCTTTTCTTTTCTCTCCAAAATTCTTCAAGTGTGAAGATGAGAAATAAAACCCACGTAGCTAATCACCTTCCAATGGGTCGAGATTACCTTAGAGAATTAATTTATGGAGAAAGACCCGAAGATTTTCCTTACCTTAGCCATAGCCGAACTTGCCATGGCTTTGCACTCTCTTTCTTTCTCATTTTCTTTCTAAGTCTAAGTGAAGAAAAAAGATGAACAATGAAGTTCCTAGTCATTATTTAAGCTTATATACACTTTATTTAAGAGTGACATGTGTCATCCCCTAAGGGTGACACATGTCAAGCCCCTACACGTGTCCAGCTCCTATAGGTCCATCCCCTTTATGCTCCAACTAGCTGCTTCCACGTGGCTCGGTGGGGACCATATTCTAAGTAGGTGCATCACCTACTTACTTTTTTTGTAGGTTCATAATTTTGTCTCACTTTAAGAACCTATGTAATCCTTGCTACTTAAGCTCGACATGTACTCAAGTAGCTTAATTATGTAAGACATCCAAGTTGGTAGCTTACGTAAGTAGGTCGATTACTACGAGTCACTACTTGGCCTCCAAATCCATTCCAATCCTTCCAAACCTATTTCCAACCATCACTACTTACATAGAGCTAGCTTATGAAAAATTTGGGATGCCCTCATCCTCCCTTCCTTAGGATTATTTTATAACATCATGGATCATATGGTAGCTCTAGAAAAGCTAAATAGATATCCCCATGTATCAAAAGTGTGGGGTATAACACATAGAGCATAACAAACTGCTAAACCATGTGTGCATCCTCATATCCAACTTATTCATGGTTTTAAGGTGCTTTTGGATTTTCACCTTTCCACCATACCAAAACGCAACGGCACCAAGCATGGGATACACAGGCTGGAGAGCCGATTTGATGTGAGTCAGTTGTGGCTAGGAAGGTCTATAGGGGCTGTCCCATATCCCACTTACACAAAGTCATTTCTTGTCGACTGTAAAAGTCCTTCTTGCATTGTTAAATGTGTTTTGAAATTTCAGGACGATCTATACAATCAACGGTTCTTGATCAAAATAGTTTCCCAATGTCATAACCCAAGCCCAGTGCCTAGACATGACACGGAAAATGAGATACCCAGAGGTACCTCATCCAAGCCTCTTAGCATTCATTTAGCTTTTCATAGGTAATGACATACAATAACAAGCGAAGATAAAAAGGGGAAACGGGACTAAGGGAATTATCATAGGATAAGAGTCCTTAACAACTTCAAAACATTTTTCATTTGTGTCTAAATATACCTCTACTAATAGACTTGGCGGGGGCTAAGACATATCCCTAGCTCACCCTCGAAAATAATGTCAAGAAATGCCTAAATAGAAGTATTAATGTTCTACATAACATAAGCTAGAATAAAAGGGATATTCCCGAAACATGGGAACTCACCACAAGAAATTGTCAAACTAATCCGAGCTAGCCATGTGGAGGAGATCAAGGAGGAACATCGATCCCTACATGGTGATATCGGGATGGTAATCGTATACGTTAGTACTTTGAATATGCATGCATGACTTTAGAGAATTAATAGGACATTAGCATAATATGAAACATAATGCAATGCATGCATAATCAATCATGTACATAATATTTGAAAACCTTTATTTGTGGGGAGATGACCATAACCAATATTTAAGACCACGCGAGCTATTACATGGAATACAACATATCCCCCTACATTGGCACGGGGAGACTATTTGTCAGGTAGAACTCTGATCAACTTTAAAAATTCTTTAATTTTAATATTTGATGTCTACAAAGGCCTAGCCGATAAGGGCTCCTATGGTGGCACATAGTTAATACAACATGAGACTTTACTTAAGAACCCCTTCGGTTGAGTCTCCATCTACATGCTATATTCTATGCTATGTCAAAGCCCAAAGAATAACATTTAAACATTAATATAACATAAGAATTATATAACTTTAATATTAAAACGTCAATTGGTGGAATAACTCATTAAAACCTTTAGTTTATAATATCATCATGGTTTTCATACGCTATTTACCATTCTACTAATGAACCTTGACTTATAAGAAAATTAGTTCTACAATCAGTGATGTAATTATGGGTACCATGTTAATCAGACCTCCTTTTTTTTTAGAAAAATGTTCAAAAGCGTTGACGGCATATAAGGATGTCTTACATGTCATATCATAGACTTAAACATTTCATTTGATTCAATGTCAGGATTGTCCTTTCATATTGAAACTGTACTTTGGCTAAGAAGACCTTTTATCAATCAATTTGTTCATAGATTCCCCCTCATAAGCATTTACTTCATAACATTTATTTGAAGTCAAAAGCTTTCATTCCAAATTTACTTCATTATAAGAAACTAGGTGGGTTCATTTCATAAAGACCTTCAAATATATTTAAAGAGTACTTGTATGCATGAGAGTGATATAAATGCATCAAATCAAATATCTTAAAAATAACCCACCATATGCACTTTAAAACTACCTTCCAAACCTTTATATAAGAACCTTAGAAATCCATTCATTTCATGAAATTGAGAGTCAATATATATCAATATAAGTAAATAAACTTCAAATATATCATGAACTATGCATTTAGAATCATCATGTAAAAGCCCATAACATTTCATCATTTAGAATTGAAATACTAGTTTGAAAAAACATTTGGGCTCCATGGGTATAAGAACCCATGGATGAAAATCCACATACCTTACAGAGGAGCTTGAAGAAAAATTGGAGAAGTCTTGATGTTAGATCTCCAATGGGAAGCTTGAATCCTTAAGTTTGAGAGAAAATTTGTTAGAGATGATTTGAGAGAGAAGAGAATGAAGTTTAGGGTTTTGGGGAGGCAAAAGATTGCAAAAATGACCCCAAAACGCGTTCAAGTTCGTATATATTTGTTTAGGTAATTGTCCAAGATACCCTTCATCAAACAAATATGGAAAATGGGTTCATAACCCTGCAGGTGCAATAGTGGCACACTGCGCCAGAGCCAAAACTATTACATATGATTTCTGGCGTGTTACTGGCGTTGGGGTTTTCAAAAATTTGAATCACCTAATCTGGACTATTCTATGAAAAGTTATGCCCAAAATACAGAAGCAATATCATTTTTATTGAGAATTGAAACACCACATACAACATTTTAGGGGGTGTTACAACACCGACTAGAGCTGAGGTCTAATCGAAGTCGATGGAACATTCATTGTAGTTCACAAAATAAAACAAAGAAGAATGCAAGTAGGGGTCAATACAGGACAATATATACTGAGTAGGTAGCATCGGCCGACTTGAAATAAAAAATCAATATGCATAAAGTAAGCAGGAAATCAACTATAACAATTAACAGACGGCAAACAACAGGATCAATATCAAGTGACAACACAATGAAAGAGTTACGTAATCAGTTACAATATCCAAAGTATACATGAGAACTCAGGCCTCCACACCACGCTCTTTTGGGAACTGAGTTACTTGAGATTGGGTAGCATTAAGTCATTTTAATCTATTTTTCTTTAATATTACCGTACCAGAATGTGACACTCGATCCAATAATATCGTGTTGGCTCGTGACACTCGATCCAAATATACCATGTTAGAATATAACACTCGATCTAATAATATCGTATCAGAATGTGACAATCGATCCAAATATACCATGCCGGAATGTGACACCCGATCCAATAATAATTAATTTATCATTCTATCTTATCACTTTCCACTTTATTAACAATATTTCATCAAGCCTTCTTTATTCGAGGCATCACTTTTTATATGACAAGTTCAAGATTATGGATTTTACGGTCTTGGAATTTTAGACCAACCATAATAATATATCAATCATCCAAACTACAAAACGTAAATGCATATTAAACATCACATATTACTTAATGACTATCAATCACTATTAAGAGTCTATCTATGATATAGAATAAAATCATAACCTATCTCAACCGAAGAGCTGAAGTCAAGCAAGCTAATCCACCAATGTCTTTCTGTTATATCCCGTATTTTATACGGTTGGATATTTTAAAGTAACTGTGGTAAAGTAAAGGAAATGACCATCTTCCAATTTTTTTTATATACAAGTTGGTTATGAATATTATTTATGAACATTAGTAGTGTGCAAATATTGGGAAAGGCTAAGGGCAAAAAGAAAATTTGCAAAGTGGCCTATGGTAATATTGTGGAAGGCTAGGGGTAAAACGGAAATTTCACAAAGTGTTCAAGAAAATTCATGTAAGAGGTGTATGTGGGCCCCACTCTTTTATGATCATGTGATGAGTATATATGAACCAAAGTGTACATGGCAAGGCAATTAAGCCATCTTTATTTGCTAAAGAAGGTTCTAGAAAAAAAAATGGAGAAAGGGTCATTTGTCTATATTCATAATTGAGGGGCTTATTTTCAAATAAGGGATAAGTGATGGAAGATATATATATATATATATATATATATGTGTGTGTGTGTGTGTGTGTGTCTTATGACTCATTAGAGTCATTCTTATCCCAAGAGA
The DNA here is from genome assembly GCF_947179165.1 of Solanum dulcamara. NCBI lineage: Eukaryota > Viridiplantae > Streptophyta > Magnoliopsida > Solanales > Solanaceae > Solanum > Solanum dulcamara. The sequence goes on from NC_077237.1 coordinate 72,129,229, forward strand.
GTTCTAGAAAATTCAAGAGGAAGAAGAGAAGAGAAACTTGAAGCTAGAGGAAGAATGGGTTCGGCCAAAGGAAAAAAAAAGGTAAGTCTCCAATTTTCCTTCGTGAATTAATTATCTAAGGTGTACCAAGATGTTATGAAGGTATTGGTAACGTAAATTTATGGTTTGTAGCATCCCAAAAACGTTACCAAACAGCCCCAAAGTTTTAGCCGCGCTAGGAGAGCTTCCGAGGCAAGTTTTGGAGAGTTTTGGTAAAGGTAAGGTCTCTCCTTTCAAGTTGGTGTTTATGATGTTGTTATGAGGTCTATTACATGTCCTAAATATGGCTGGAAGTATGGAAATTGTATAAGGATGCTTGATGTTAGAAACTACTAAATTAAAGTCGTAGTAGCTAAATTGAAGTCGCGTAGTGTGTTGTCGTTGTGGCGCTGCGGGTGCAGCTGGTTGGATTGTATGTTGCAGGGCTTTAAAGTGTTTTAAAAAGGGTGTGGTTGCTTCTGGTTGCAGCCACACGACCCCCCGTTTGGTATGGTTAAAGATTTTACGAAATAAAGGTTAAAAACTCTATATTGGTATCGTAGTTTATGCTAGTTGTTTGGAGCTTGTGTTGTGTAAAGTTGAGGTGATTTGATTGTATATATACTGCTGGTTGTTGTTGTTGATATGTTTGTTGACATGGTGGCCGAATTGAAATCTCGGGGATGGTGTATTTATAGGGGAGATGCTGCCGAAATTTCGGCAGATTGGAAATTAATTTGTTTGAAGGATTGAGACAAGTATATGGTGATGAATCTAATGACTATGTCAACTCTCTTGAATGTAGAAAAACAAGTTGGACATAAGCGTAGCTAGTAAGGCGCGGCACAGGTACGTAAAGCGAACCTTTCTTTCTTTTGGCATGTCTTTGTCATAAGTACGTAAAGCTTATACTTTCTCTTCTTTTGGCATGTATTTGTTATAAGTATGTAAAGTCCAGAATTCCTTTTGGCACGTCTTTAGCATAAGTATGTGAGGCTTACCCTTTTCTTTCAAGGCATGATCCCGATGTTATGGTTTCATAAGTTCTTCCATATTTTTTTTTGTTTCCAAAAGTTACGTGTCAATGGTCCCAAGGGAATGCCTACTTTTTCTATAAGCCATCAATGTTTTCCAAAATGTCTATAGCTTTCCAAGACAAAGGTTTATAGTATTACAAGCTTTTATGATAGTAACGATAGATATGTTTTACAACGACATTGATGATGTCGGGGATAAGAATATGTCTTTGATGGCTATGATAAGAACGGCTTCATGTATGTAATGTTCACTCTTCTTTATCTTGGCATGTTTTGACATAAGTATATAGAGCTACACTTTCTTTTGTCATGATTTTTATGAAACAAGTATATGTCATTTTGTACAATTTCAAGGAAGTCCTATTCGAAGAGCCACTAGGATGGTCAATTTTCTTGAGTTTCCAAAATATATTTTTCTCGTGCTTAAATACGTGTATATGATTCCAAAAGTTTTATATTGATATAATCCATGGTAATTTTTGAAAGGTACTTGACATGACTCTTATCTTGTTTTGTTAATCATAGCTCATTCCGATTATTCTATGAGTCTTGAAAATTGGTCCTATGTGCATATGTATACGATTTGGCATCTTATGAGATTGTGACCTTATTCTACGTTCTCTTAATATTATCTTTCGTTGATAGTCTCATCCTATAATAATTGTTCCTTCAAGGTGAGACAAAGCGACCATGGTTAGTCTATAATACAATCGGAGGTTACCGACCTTTCGTCACTCCGATAAGTATATGACTTTCGTTGGTCTCTCGTGCAAGCTGTCTATATGTATATGTATATGTATATGTATATGGAGGATATGGGGAGGTGTATATGTGGCGCTATAGACGCATTCCCACCTGATCAGTTGGAGTAATTTCATCCTAGACGCGGGATGCCCGGATGCGGGAAATATGTGGGCACGCCGACGTTGTTCGGTGATATGACTTCTATTTTCTATGCATATGAAAAAGATATGTTTTATATGATAAGACAAGCATGCATGGCATCCGGCCTAAAAGGGCACTCATATGTACAGGTTACTCTCTTATCTCACTATATGTCTATGATTCTACGATATGGTTGTTCATACCTTATGTTCTTTATTATGCTAATTTTCATGCCTTACATACTCAGTACATTACTCGTACTGACCCCCTTTTCTTTGGGGGCTGCGTTTCATGCCACGCAGGTACACCTAGACAAGTAGAAGCTATTATAGAAGATGTTTCAGCAGGGTTAGCAACTCCACTTGTTCCTGGGGTGCTGCCGAGTCAGATTATAAACGCTATGATATTTCATTCGAAGTTAGAGACCTTGCAGACAGAGTTGTGGGTATAGAGTGTCATCCTTGTAAGCGGCGTCACCAGCCGATATGTTATTATGTCGTATGTTATGAGTTTTATGGGATGATAGATTTTGGAAAAAAATAATTCACGAAGCTTGGTTATGTTTTTCATTTCTTGTTGATGTAAAAGTCTAAGAGATTAAGTATGTACTATGAAGCAGCGGGTTCGCTCGGCTCCAAGCATGGGGTCAGGTGCCCATCACACCCTGTTGAGATCGGGGTGTGACAAAGTGGTATCAGAGCAGGTCGGTGTAAGGGTTGTCTGCAAAGTCGTGTCTAGTAGAGTCCTGTTTATGGATGTGAAGCCGGCCACATTTATAAGCAGGAGGCTGCGGGGCATCTAGGAATTGTCGACCTTCTTTCCATCCTACTTCGTGCGATAGAGCCAAGACATAGGAAAAAAAAGATTCCCTATATAAGCTTTATACGCGACTGAAGGGGGTGAGTGATGATATGGCGAGTTATGGAGGTGAGTCTGGATATATTTGCGTTGCTACCTGAAACTGGAAATACTGGATGGCTTGAAGGTGTCATATAGCTGTATGTTCTGTGAGGTACTTTGATGTTTGCTATGTACAGATTTTGAATAGTAGGCGTGGTAAGGAGATCTTGCCAGATTGGGTACGCCTAACAGGAAGAAGCATGGGAAGGAAATACAGTAAATAAACAATAAGTGAGATGCGTTGTTTCACAGAGGTTATGGCAATTAAAATGCGATCACTACCCTCGGGAATCTGGGAGTCAAGAACGAAAGATAGTCATGCACGAAAGCAAAAGGGGAAGATTGAGAATCAAAAAGGGCAAAACAATAATTGAAAAAGAAGGACGTGTTATGAAAGTATCTCGGAACCTGTAAGACCTTGACTCGCTCTTGATGATGTAATAAAGGTCATGCGAGGAGGTGGACGCGATTATATCGGCATTAATGCACCCGATTCCATCAAAGTTATGAGGTTAAGCGTGCTTAGGCAAGAGTAGTACTAGGATGGGTGACCCCCTGGGAAGTATGCAAGGATTCTATATATCCAGACATAAGAGACAAAGGAGAGGTTAGAGTAACCTAAGGGAAAACTAGAGTTATGGAATGGCTGGAAACCTTAAGAGGCCGCGTAAGACGAGGTAGACTAGACTGGTGAAAAGGAGGGAAGCGTGACATGGCTTTCGGATTAAAGTAAGTTAGAATAGCGCTTGGAAATGTTTGTGAGTGAAATGGTAGTATATATATATTTGTATACGACATCTCATTTGTGACTGATTGATAGAAAAGTGAATCCCAGCAGTCAGTGTTACGATATATAGAAGGCATTAACCAGACGGAATTCAAAAGGCAGAGTAAAAGACATAGGCTGGAAAGTCCTAACACAGTGGTATTCGGGAACAGAAATAAAATGGGTACATAAAGAGTAAGGAGCTTCTAAAGCGGATGTGTTAAATGGTCATATATGACATCTATAAAGGAGACCTCCCAGATGTATTATACTACACAATAAAGTCGGATCAACATTCGAGGACGAATGTTCTAAAGGGGGGAGGATGTTATATCCCGTATTTTATACGGTTGGATATTTTAAAGTAACCGTGGTAAAGTAAAGGAAATGACCATCTTCCAATTTTTTTTTATATACAAGTTGGTTATGAATATTATTTATGAACATTAGTAGTGTGGAAATATTGGGAAAGGCTAAGGGCAAAAAGAAAATTTGCAAAGTGGCCTATGGTAATATTGTGGAAGGCTAGGGGTAAAACGGAAATTTCACAAAGTGTTCAAGAAAATTCATGTAAGAGGTGTATGTGGGCCCCACTCTTTTATGATCATGTGATGAGTATATATGAACAAAAGTGTACATGGCAAGGCAATTAAGCCATCTTTATTTGCTAAAGAAGGTTCTAGAAAAAAAAATGGAGAAGGGGTCATTTGTCTATATTCATAATTGAGGGACTTATTTTCAAATAAGGGATAAGTGATGGAAGATATTTATATATATATATATATATATATATATATATGTGTGTGTGTCTTATGACTCATTAGAGTCATTCTTATCCCAAGAGAGTTCTAGAAAATTCAAGAGGAAGAAGAGAAGAGAAACTTGAAGCTAGAGGAAGAATGGGTTCGGCCAAAGGAAAAAAAAAGGTAAGTCTCCAATTTTGCTTCGTGAATTAATTATCTAAGGTGTACCAAGATGTTATGAAGGTATTGGTAACGTAAATTTATGATTTATAGCATCCCAAAAACGTTACCAAACAGCCCCAAAGTTTTAGCCGCGCTAGGAGAGCTTCTAAGGCAAGTTTTGGAGAGTTTCGGTAAAGGTAAGGTCTCTCCTTTCAAGTTGGAGTTTATGATGTTGTTATGAGGTCTATTAAATATCCTAAATATGGCTGGAAGTATGGAAATTTTATAAGGATGCTTGATGTTAGAAACTACTAAATTAAAGTCGTAGTAGCTAAATTGAAGTCGGGTAGTGTGTTGTCGTTGTGGCGCTGCGGGTGCAGATGGTTGGATTGTATGTTTCAGGGATTTAAAGTGTTTTAAAAAGGGTGTGATTGCTTCTGGTTGCAGCCACACGACCCCCCATTTGGTATGGTTAAAGATTTTACGAAATAAAGGTTAAAAACTCTATATTGGTATCGTAGTTTATGCTAGTTGTTTGGAGCTTGTGTTGTGTAAAGTTGAGGTGATTTGATTGTATATATACTGCTGGTTGTTTTTGTTGATATGGTTGTTGACATGGTGGCCGAGTTGAAATCTCGGGGATGGTGTATTTATAGGGGAGATGCTGCCGAAATTTCGGCAGATTGGAAATTAATTTGTTTGAAGGATTGAGACAAGTATATGGTGATGAATCTAATGACTATGTCAACTCTCTTGAATGTAGAAAAACAAGTTGGACATAAGCGTAGCTAGTAAGGCGCGGCATAGGTACGTAAAGCGAACATTTCTTTCTTTTGGCATGTCTTTGTCATAAGTACGTAAAGCTTATACTTTCTCTTCTTTTGGCATGTATTTGTTATAAGTATGTAAAGTCCAGAATTCCTTTTGGCATGTCTTTAGCATAAGTATGTGAGGCTTACCCTTTTCTTTCAAGGCATGATCCCGATGTTATGGTTTCATAAGTTCTTCCATATTTTTTTTTGTTTCCAAAAGTTACGTGTCAATGGTCCCAAGGGAATGACTACTTTTTCTATAAGCCATCAATGTTTTCCAAAATGTCTATAGCTTTCCAAGACAAAGGTTTATAGTATTACAAGCTTTTATGATAGTAACGATAGATATGTTTTACAACGACATTGATGATGTCGGGGATAAGAATATGTCTGTGATGGCTATGATAAGAACGGCTTCATGTATGTAATGTTTACTCTTCTTTATCTTGGCATGTTTTGACATAAGTATATAGAGCTACACTTTCTTTTGGCATGATTTTTATGAAACAAGTATATGTCATTTTGTACAATTTCAAGGAAGTCCTACTCGTAGAGCCACTAGGATGGTCAATTTTCTTGAGTTTCCAAAATATATTTTTCTCGTGCTTAAATACGTGTATATGATTCCAAAAGTTTTATATTGATATAATCCATGGTAATTTTTGAAAGGTACTTGACATGACTCTTATCTTGTTTTGTTAATTATAGCTCATTCCGATTATTCTATGAGTCTTGAAAATTGGTCCTATGTGCATATGTATACGATTTGGCATCTTATGAGATTGTGACCTTATTCTACGTTCTCTTAATATTATCTTTCGTTGATAGTCTCATCCTATAATAATTGTTCCTTCAAGGTGAGACAAAGCGACCATGGTTAGTCTATAATACAATCGGAGGTTACCGACCTTTCGTCACTCCGATAAGTATATGACTTTCGTTGGTCTCTCGTGCAAGCTGTCTATATGTATATGTATATGTATATGTATATGGAGGATATGGGGAGGTGTATATGTGGCGCTATAGACGCATTCCCACCTGATCAGTTGGAGTAATTTCATCCTAGACGCGGGATGCCCGGATGCGGGAAATATGTGGGCACGCCGACGTTGTTCGGTGATATGACTTCTATTTTCTATGCATATGAAAAAGATATGTTTTATATGATAAGACAAGCATGCATGGCATCCGGCCTAAAAGGGCACTCATATGTACAGGTTACTCTCTTATCTCACTATATGTCTATGATTCTACGATATGGTTGTTCATACCTTATGTTCTTTATTATGCTGATTTTCATGCCTTACATACTCAGTACATTACTCGTACTGACCCCCTTTTCTTTGGGGGCTGCGTTTCATGCCACGCAGGTACACCTAGACAAGTAGAAGCTATTATAGAAGATGTTTCAGCAGGGTTAGCAACTCCACTTGTTCCTGGGGTGTTGCCGAGTCAGATTATAAACGCTATGATGTTTCATTCGAAGTTAGAGACCTTGCAGACAGAGTTGTGGGTATAGAGTGTCATCTTTGTAAGTGGCGTCACCAGCCGATATGTTATTATGTCGTATGTTATGAGTTTTATGGGATGATAGATTTTGGAAAAAAATAATTCACGAAGCTTGGTTATGTTTTTCATTTCTTATTGATGTAAAAGTCTAAGAGATTAAGTATGTACTATGAAGCAGCGGGTTCGCTCGACTCCAAGCATGGGGTCGGGTGCCCATCACACCCTGTTGAGATCGGGGTGTGACACTTTCCTTTCTTTGATGGCTCAGAACTTTTCCAATCTGTCAAATATATAATATTCATAAGTAAACAAGTCTGTAGACACCCATATTACTATATGTCTAGCCTAGACCCAAAAACTCTCCTAACTCTTTAATCAATTTTCTAAATCTCAAGCCTAGATTAAAGTCTCAATTCCTCCAATATCGCAAATGTGATGGTATTCATATAATAAAATACACCTAATATTTAATTACCTATCCTAATATATCTAAACTTAAAGCATAATATGACAATTATAAGAGTAAATTAAAATGAAAGTAATTAAAAACTAATGGCGACGACAAATTGCAGAACCATGGGTGATTGATAGAGGACTATTGATGTCATGGGTGATGTCAAATGCATCTGTATCTTTCCATGGTTGGTGAGATGAATCTTCTTTCAATGGAGTACCCTTTTTTAGAGCTGCATTTGAATAAGATAACTTCCTAATTAAGACTTTGTGTCTTCATATGAATTATAGCTCTGGAAGTCTACTTTTATGTCATTCATGAATCTACCGATTTGGAGAATCCTACCGATAAATATGAATTTTCTTCTACAAATACTCCATTTCATCACAACACCATATCTTGCAAAAATTAATTTATTTGACCTAATTATCCTCTGAATCTTAAGTAGTCAGTTGTAGGTAATGATGTTGGGGTTATTCAAAAATTTGAATCACCTAATCTAGACAATACTATGAAAAGTTATGCCCAAAATACAGAAGCAGTATTATTTTCGTCAAGACTTGAAACACCACATACAATGTTTTAGAGGGTGTTACAATATCTCCCCCTTGGGATCATTCATCCTCGAATGAAGATGAAACTAAGAGACATGAATAACGAATATCATCAAGACATCAATTTCTCAAAAACTCTGATATTCAAATGCTCATACAACACATACTCAAATAGTCAATGACTCAACCTTAAGAATACACATCGACTCAAAGGTAGAAGTAAGGAATATTACCTTGAACATCATCCTCAAAAGTCACAAATAGATGAGGATATTTAGCATTCATATCTTCTTCAACTTCCCATGTAGCCTCTTCAATAAATTGATTTCGCGATAGAACTTTGACATATGCCACTTCCTTAGTTCTTAATTTGCAAACTTGGCAATCAAGAATCTGGAATGGAATCTCTTCATAACTCAAACTCTCCATCACCCCAATGCTCTCAGTTGGGACAACAAGTGAAGGATCTCTCAAACACTTCTTAAGCATAGAGATATGAATCACGAGATGAATAACTGTTAATTATGGGGGCAACTCCAATTCATAGGCTACGTTACCAACACTCTTCATAATATGATAAGGAAAAATGTAGCAGGGACTAAGCTTCTCTTTCTTTACAAATCTCATCACACCCTTCATGGGTAAAACTTTTAAGTATACCCAATCATACACTTTGAACTCTAAATCTCTCCTCCTAACATCAGTGTAGGATTTCTGGTGACTCTTAGTAGTCCTTAGCCTCTCTTGGATGGTTTTCACCTCCTCTATAGCTTAGTGAAGCAAGTCTGGTCCAATCAACTCAGCTTCACCAACTTTGAACCAACCAATTGGTGATCTACATCTCCTCCCATATAGAGCTTCATAAGGAACCATTTGAATACTCAAACAGAAGTTATTATTAAATGCAAACTCAATAAGAGGTAAATGGTCATCCCAATTAACTTTAAAGTCGATAACACAGGCTCTCAACATATCCTCCAAAGTTTGTATTGTACACTCTACCTAGTCGTCTGTCTACAGATGAAAAATAGTACTAAGGTTCACTCTTGATCCCAAACCCTTCTGAAATGACTTCCAAAACTAAGCAGTGATTTGGGCTCCCCTATATGATATTATAGAAAAAGGAACTCCATGTAGTCTAACAATCTCTTTAAGATACAGTTTAGCATAATCCTTTACAATGTTCGTAGTCTTAACCGGCAAGAAATGGGTCGATTTGGTCATTTTATCCACAATAACCCAAATAGAGTCATGTTGTTTGCGGGTTCACAGTAAATTGGTAATGAAGTCCACGTTGATCATCTCCCACTTTTATTTTTGGATCTCTATATTTTGAGCCACTCTACAAGGCCTTTGGTGCTCAACTTTAAATTGTTGGCAGCTCGGACACTTGGACACAAACTCAGCTATATCTCTCTTTATTTCACTCCACCAAAATACTTCTCTCAAGTCATGGTACATCCTTGTCGAACCTGGATGGATGGAATACCTGGAATTATGGGCATTTGCCATGATTCTCTCTCGAATGCCATCAACACATGGAATACATAATCTCCCTTGATATCTCAACACTCCATCTCCCCCTTTGGCAAAAGTTATTACCTTCTGCTTGTGAACCTTGTCTTTCAGTTAAAGGAGAATGGGATCCTGATCTTGCTTTCCATTTACCTTTTCAACTAGAGATGATTCAGCTCCATTCCAGACTATTGTACCACCCTTACTAGACTAAATAAGTTGAACTCCCAAATGCACAAGTCTATGAACTTCCATTGACAACTCCTTCTTTTCCTTTTCCACATGGGTTGTACTCCTCATGGATAACCTACTAAGAGCATCATCAACTACGTTTGCTTTACTTGGGTGGTAGATAATGCTCATGTCCTTGAGCAACTCTAGCCATCTCCTCTGCCTCAAGTTCAGCTCTTTCTGATTGAATACATAATACAACCTCTTGTGGTCCATGAATACATCCATATGTACACCATAAAGATAGTGACGCCAAATCTTAAGAGCAAATACCACAGCTTCCAACTCAAGTTCATAAGTGGGGTAGTTCTTCTCATGGGTCTTAAGTTGTCTGGAGGCATAGGCAATGACCTTACCTTTCTACATAAACATACATCTCAACCCAACTCTAGAAGTATCACAATAGATTACAAAACCATTCGTTCCCTCGGGTAGGGACAGTACTAGAGCAGTAGTAAATCTAGCTTTCAACTCTTGAAAGTTTTTCTCACAAGCATCAGACCATTGAAATTTAGCCTTTTTCTGAGTCAGCTTAGTCAATGGTGAGTATATGGATGAAAATCCCTCAACAAACCTCCTGTAGTAACCAGCCAAACTAAGAAACTCCTTATGTCGGTTGGAAAGGTGGTTCTGGGCCAGTTCTTAGCTGCCTCAATCTTTTGAGTATCAACTCAAATTCCATCACGAGATATAATATGACCTAGAAATGTTACAGAAGCAAGCCAAAACTCACACTTTGAAAACTTACATACAACTCCATTTCTTTGAGAGTTTGAAGGATAATCCTAAGATGGTTAGCATGCTCCTTCTTACTTCTAGAGTAGACCAAAATATCATTATTGAAGACAATGAAAAATGTATCCACATATGGCTTAAATACCTGGTTCATAAGGTCCATAAAAGCTGCAAGAGCATTTGCCAATCCAAAGGACATAATAAGAAACTCAAAATGACCATAGCAGGTTCAGAAAGCCGTCTTTGGGATGTCACATTCTCTCACTTTCAACTGATGATAGCCTGATCTGAGGCCTATCTTAGAGAAGCATATGGCACCCTGAAATTGGTCAAATAAATCATCTATTCTGCGGAGAGGATACTTGTTCTTTATGGTGACCTTGTTCAGTTGCTGGTAATCAATGCACATTCTAAGGGACCCGTCTTTCTTTTGCATGAATAGGACAGGAGCGCCCCAAGGTGAGACACTTTGCCTAATAAATACCTTATCTAGGAGGTCTTTCAGCTATTCTTTCAACTCTTTCAACTCAGCAGGAGCCATTCTATAAGGAGAATGGAGATAAGTTGTGTATTAGAAAGGACATCAATACCAAAGTCTATCTCTCTTTCAGGAGGGATTTCGGATAGATCCTCAGGAAAGACTTCATCTAACTCACTCACAACGGGAACTGACTCAAGAGATGGAGCATGATCATTAATTTTTTTGACTCGAACTATATGATATATGCATACCTTAGAGATTAACTTTTTGGCCTTAAGGTAAGAAATAAATTTACCCCTAGGCACTACAAAACTCCCCTTCCACTCTAAGATAAGCTCATTTGGAAATTGAAACTTGACAGTTCAGGTTTTACAATCAACTAAGGCGTAACAATTATAAAGTCAGTCCATGCCAAGAATCACATCAAAATTAACCATGTCCAACTCAACTAAGTCATCCATGGTATCTCTATGATAAATTGACATAGTACAATCTCTATAGACCCTCTCAGCTAAGATAGACTCACCAACAGGAGTAGACATCTTAAAAGGCTCAAGAAGACACTCAGGAAGGATCTCAAATTTACTAGCCAAGTAAGGAGTCACAAAAGATAATGTAACACCCGGATCAAGTAATGCATACACATCAAAAGAAAAGACTCGGAGCATATCACTAACAATATCGGGTGCATTTTCTTGGTCTTGGTGACTACCCATAGCATACAGACCGTTTGTTCACCCACCTGTACCTGAAGCTGCACCTCTCTAATTACCTTTATTCTAACATGTTGCAGAAGAAAACTGAGCTCTACTACCTCCATCTCCCTGAGCTGGTAGGAAACCAACTCTACACCCTCAACCTCAATAGTATGTATTTCTTTCAAGATCTTCCACATCTCATCAATGAAATTTTGAGGACCCTCATCAACCTTAGACCCTATGAATACTAGCGGGTTCATCCTCAGAAAATCTTTAATCCTTGTGGTGGAAGATGACTCTTGAGAGCTAGATCTAGGAGTTGGTGAACTATGGTGGTGTGAATAGTAGGTATTTGAGGTAATTCAATAGACCTTGCAGGTCGGCCCCTAGTTCTCGGTGGAGGCATCTCGAACTATGGAACCTCAGTGCTGGCAACATTTCTCTAACTACTATATATTTAGGAGACATGGTCTACAATATGTAAACGCACGAATTAGAAAGGAAGTTTTATAGAGTTAAACTCTATCGCACAAATTCAAATTAGGAAAAAAGTGTCTAACACACCATAAAAAGACTCTACTAGACATGGCTTCATAGATACCCTAGGACTCTTGAACTCTGTACTCTGATACCAAGTTTGTCACGCAAGAGAGGTACCCTAAGCGTGGCCGACACTCAGAAACCATTTCTAGCCTTTGAGAGAACCACTTGGAATTCTACTTTCATGTCGTTCATGAATATACCGATTTGGAGCATTCTACTGATAAATATGAATTTTTTTCTACAAATACTTCATTTTATCATAACACCATGTCTTGTAAAAATTAATTTATTTGACCTAATTATCCTTCGAATCTTAAGTAGTCTTCACAAAAGTTGTAGATAATGACGTTGGGGTTATTCAAAAATTTGAATCACCTAATCTGAATAATACTATAAAAAGTTATGTCCAAAATACAAAAGCAGTATCATTTTCATCGAGAATTGAAACACCACATACAATATTTTAGGAGGTGTTACAGAATGCTAATAGAAGAACCCATTCGATTACAAGAAAGAGGAAATAAAAGAAAAAATACTAAATATAGAAGCACATGATCCACAAATGTGTAATACAATTATTGACTTATGGAAAGTAATAGTAGTAGCAGACTTTATAAAGAATTATCATTAAACAGATGCAGAAAAAATGTATAGATACTTAGAAACCTTCTAGGAGAATCTTCTAAAGCAGTATGACAAGCATATAAACAGACATATCCCATAGAAATTCAGAGTTTAATAGAATTAGTACCAAACTCATATAATTTTACAAATAAAATACATGTTTTATTAACAAGAGAAGATCAAAATAGTGGCTTAGTACCATTACAAAGAAGTGTAGTAATAAAACTAGAACAATTAAGTATTTCAAATTGGATGTATATAAAGAACTTTCTCAAAGACTATTTTTATTATTGTAATATTAGTGGAAATACATTTGATGAAGAATTAGGCAAAATGTTATTTCATAAATTACCAGGAGCTTTAGAAAGAGAAATAGAAGAAAGATGGTATAAACGAGAAGGTGTAGTTCAAAACCCCATAGCCTTATGGTCTATAGGACATAAAATACAATATAAAATGGAAATACTACAAGAGAAATGTACTAACATACAAATACAAAAACAGTTAAAACAAAATGATATGAATTTCTGTAAAACAATGATATATACTACCCAAATTTACGATAAAGAATCATGGAAGCAAAAGAAATATAAAAGACGATCTTTTTGCAATCAAAAACAACCATACAAGCGTAAGAAGTAGTACTTACATAAATCTTCAGCCAAAAAACCTTACTTATATAAAGCCAGACATGTTAGAAAATACAGTAATGATAGAAATTATAAAAATAAATTAGAATGTTATACTTGTGGGAGTATAGAACATTTAACAAATATATGTCCCAAATGAAATAACAGTAGAACTTGAAATTTTAAATTAACAGAAGAACTTCAAGAAACTCTACTAAATATAGATGAATACATGTCAGACATTGAAAGCATATACTCTATTATGAGTATTGATCTAGAAGAAAAAACCCAATCAGAATCATCTGATATAGAAGAAGATAATCTAATTAATGAAATAAGATTAGAGACAAATGAATTAAACCTAGAAAATTTACAAAGAAGTACAATGATGAATATTATTCAAGAATGCAATCATAATTTTGAAAGACAAAAAGGAATAGATAGTAATCAATATAGCATATGTAAATGGTACCCTAGTAAACAAATCGGGCTAAATGTCAAAAATGCTATATGGAAGCCTGTATTAGTTGTATAAAAGATAAATTAAAGATAAAAATCACCAAACAATAGGAACAGACCCAAGTAAAAGACACATCCACGAATCTAAGATTAATAACATTAGAAAAATGGGTAAACGAATAAGAACAAAGACTAATTTCTCTAGAGAGGGAAAGAGAAAAAATAGAAATAGCTGACACACCCACTCAAGGGACAATACACCTAGACCAGTTCGAAACAGAACTTATGAATGTTGAAGAAAACAATACTAGTCTCATATGTAATGAAGACAAAAAAATTGGAACCATAAAAGTACTAGCTAGAATTAGAATTAAAGATATAAAAATAGAAACTCTAGCCCTAGTAGACACGGGATGCACTAGTTGCCTTATAAACAAGAAAATAGTACCACAACACCTATTAAAAGTTTTAAAGGAACCTGTATCAGCAATACAAAAGGATGGAACTTATAACATTTATGATCAGTATATAGAAAAAGCACAAATAAGCTTTATTAATACATGAAATGAGTTCTACAGACCAACTTACAAAATGTATAAAATACTAGCATGAGACTTAGACATCAAAACGGATCTAGTAATAGGATTACAATTTCTGATACAAAATAATGGAAGTTGTCTATTTTCTTGAGACGGAATAATGTTGTTTAGGAATACAAACTATACTCCAATACAAACTATACAATTTCATACTAAAGGAAGATCCCAGATTAAAGGCATTAAAATCCCTAGATCGGTAAAAAATCCAACGCCATGTTGTGACGACTGTTTAGACAAACGTAATTGCTCCATAAAAAATGTATATAAAGAAAAAGATGATTACTTTGAAGAATCATATCTAGAAGACATAGAAAATGATTATACACTAATAAATATAGACACTGAATTTTATAATTTCTAAAAAGGAATGAATAAGATAGGAATGATAAAAAAATCTCAAAGATCTAGATAATATAATAGCAATATTACATGAAATGGAATTAATTGGAGAAAATCATTAATCCATTAGAGTTGCAATAAAATCATGTGTAAGCTAGACATAATCTACCCTGAATACACTATAAAGACAGCAACCATAGAAGCTAACAATGAAAATACAGAAGAATTCATTAAACAGATTGAAGAATGGCTAAAATTAGAAGTAATAAGAAGATCCACCTCTAAACATAGATCAGCCATATTTATGGTAAGAAACCATAGTGAGCAAGTAAGAGGTAAAGCTAGAATGGTAATAAATTACAAAAGACTAAATGACAATACTAGAACATATGCATATAAATTACCAGATAAAAGTAAATTGATAAATAGGATACAAGGTAAAAAGATATTTAGTAAATTTGATTGTAAATCAGGTTATTGGCAGGTTAAAATGCACCCGAAAAGCATAGGATGGACAACATTCACTTGTCCTGAAGGACATTTCGAATGTCTAGTCATGCATTTCGATTTAAAAACAGCACCGCCCATATTTCAAAGAAAAATGGAGGATATGTTCGGAACTATAAAAATTTTGTATTACTTTATTTAGATGATATTTTAGTATTTAGTAAAGATATCGAAGAACACATAGGACATCTACAAACAGTTTTTAAACTATTTGTAAAATATGGAATAATAATTAGTAAAAAATAAATAAATTATGTAAGACGCATATATATTTCTTAGGAGTAACTCTAGGAGATGGAAAAATAAAACTACAACCGCACATAGCAAAAAAGGTATTAGATATGCCGGATAGGTAAGATAATACAAAAGATCTACAAAAAATTCTATGACTCGTAAATTATGCTAGAAATTTTATCCAAGACTTAGGTAAGATAGCTGGACCTTTATATGCAAAATCAGGTAGTAAAGGATAGAAACACTTTAATATGTAAGACATTAAATTAGTTCAGCAAATTAAAGAAAAAGTCAAAAATATACCAGATCTACAAATACCTCTAGAATTGGATTATTTGATAACTCAAATAGATAGAAGTAAACTAGGATGGGGAGCTATCTTGAAATCCATACCTAATAAATACAACTCAATAAATGAAGAAAATATTTGTGCATACCAAAGCAGACAATACAAAGAAAAGAGAAACATGAGTAGTATAGACGCAGAAATATTAGCAATAATATATGGTTTGAATAGTTTCAAATTATATATTTTAAATAAAAATAAAGTATTAGTAAGAACAGACTGTAAAGTCATAGTTAAATTTCATTAGACAATAAACAATAAAGATAGTTGTAAGAGAAGATGGCTTAACTTTATGGATATAATATCAATATATAATAATATTGTGTATGAATACATTAAAGGAAAAGATAACGATCTAGCAGATAAATTAAGTAGATTACAACTTAAAACTAACTAATGCAATGTTCTTTTCAGCATGAGACCAACTGGACAACAGTCAGCAGACAAAGACAAGGGTATAGCCCAGCCAGACTCTTATGCTCAGACTCTATTAGGTAAGATAAATTTTATACCTCAAAGTACTATAGACATGATGGAGAGAATTTACTTTGATAAGTTTAATTTAATCTCTTATCCTCAGTGAAATCTATCTTTCTAGATAATGCCAGATTGTACCCTAGACAAATCCCAAAAATGTTTAGTAGATAATTTATGGATAACACATAATATAAAAGACACAAAACATTTCAGTGCTGCTACTAATGCTTTATGTCATTACTTTTCAAATAAAAGTAGGGAGAATAAATTTAAATATTATGTTGTTATACATGATAAGACAAATGGTGTTTTTCAGACTTGGATCGAAGTAATAGACTTAATAAATGGAATTAAAAATTCACTTTTCAAACAATAACTTTACTGAAGCTTTATACTACGCACGAGGGATGCTGTCAAGACCCAAGCCTAGGGCCTAGACGTGACACGGTGAATGAGACACCCGGAGGTACCTCACCCAAGCCTCTTAGCATTCATTAAGCATTTCATTGGTAATGGCATACAATAATAAGCGGAATAAAATAAAAAAAAACATTTTCCATTTGTGTCCAAACATACATCTACTAATAGACTTGGTGGGGGCTAAGACATGTCCCTAGCTCACCCTCAATATAAGTGTCAAGAAATGCCTTAATAAAAGTCTTACTATTCTACATAACACAAGTTTAGAATAAAAAGGATGTTCCCAAACTATGGGAACTCACCAAAAGCAATCTTCAAAACTAATTCGAGCTAGCCATGTGGAGGAGGTTGGGGAGCGACGTCAGTCCCTACATGGTGATATCATGTAGGCAAAAGTATGCATTAGTACTTTGAATGTGCTAAGTATGTGAGTATGCAATGCAATATATCATTATACCATAAGGTGATGCAATGGACCATGCTAAAATCTTGCGATCATTTGAAACATCCTTTAGAGTTATGAAGCTTAGTCAATGAAATATAGAAACCATCATGATTCATAAAAGAAACTTGAGCATTATAGAGGTAACCATGAGTCATTATAAGAAACCATATACTTGCAAAATACCATGAATAGTAAATAAGTAATCCATAAACCCTTTGAAAGAAACCATTAGTTTTGTGAGAGCACATACTTTGCCTTGTGATAGACATAGTAGACATCATATGATATATGTTAAACATTAGAAGAGGGACCTTGTACCTTTGTGAGAGCGACCATTAACCGACATAAACCATGTGAGCTATAACATGGAGTCCCAATGTTACCCCTACATCAGAGAAAAGGGGGAGACTACTTGCCAAGGTAGACTCCGTCATGCCTAAGTGGATCCACTAAGCTATTGTATAAACCGGGTACTAACCTCTAGTTCTTAGACTCGGTTACTCACCACTAAGCCTTGATATTTTGGGTACTCGCCTCTTAGAGATTGGGTATTCACCTTTATATCCTTTATACCTATGGTGGCATGTAGTTCTGGACATGAGTATTCGCCTCTAGTCCAACTCGGTGTTAGATAAACTCTCAACAGAATAGACAAACCATAAAACATAAAGTCAATTATTGTCTGGGAGGGGCCATATCTACTACCCATCCATTCTTCATAAGAACAAAATCATAGAATAGCTTCTTAACTTTGTCTTATGTGATGTGAGTGTAGACATCCCTTCATCACATATCTTTATCCATAAAAATATCTTTAGGGCCTTAACTCACCCTATCATTAACTTACTTGAATATTATAGACTCATTGTTCACAAGACTTATTTGCAAAGAGCACTTTTAAAATCATTTGTAGACATTGTCAAACATTCATTTCAATTTTGCTTTATCATAAGAAACTAGGTGGGTTCAAATAAATCAACTTTCAAGTCATTTAAATCAATGCTAGCATGTATGAGAGTGAAAGAATTTATCATTTAAAACATCTTAAAACAACCCACCAATATACTCTAAAACTACTTTCAAGCCTTCATAGAAGGGCCTTGATAAATCATCCATTTCATGTAAATAAGGATCACCATAGGTCAACATAGACAAACAAACTTCAAATATTCAAGAATCTATACATTTGAAATCGTAGTATGAAAATTCCTAAAATTTCTCATCACTTGAAATTAAGAGTCAATACACATATATATCAATATGAGTAAATAAACTTAAATATACCACAATCTATGCATTTGGAACCATTATGTAAGATAACATAAGATTTCATTATTTAAAAATGGAAATACTAGATTGAGAAAACTTTTGGGCTCCATGGGTGGAAGGACCCATGGATGAAAACCCACATACCTTGGGGACATAAAATCTCTATGAGAACTTGAGGAAGAATTGAGACTTGAATGTCTTGAATTGGAAACCCTAACCTTGCCTTCAAGCTCTTGGGAGAGTTTGAGAGGAGAGGAGTTTAATATATTGAGTCTAATTGTGAGAAATGAGAGGTTTAGAAGGTTTAGGATATTTAGATAGGGTCAATTCAGTCCCCAAAACGACCTCACTTTGGGTACAACACAAGAAATGACTAAAATGACCCTAAAATCTGGAAAATAGGCCAAAAAACTGCTGGTGCGACGCGCTAGCACCCAAACTACTGAGGCTAATTTGCCTAAAATTTCTACAGAGATAGTCTGTGGTAAAATAGTCATAACTTTTGACTCTGAACTCCAACAATTGCAATCTTGGTGGCGTTGGAAAGAAGACTCAAAAACCTTTAATTTTATAGGTTATGGTCCACCCAATTCTCTATATTCCAGAAGATATGATCGTTTGAAGTTGACCCTTATATGAACTCATTCGAAAAATTAGCCAAGACGCATTCTTTGGACTTGGCTTGGTTTTAGGGATCCCTTATGACCCTAAATTACATTTAATACCCTTAAATTACTTATTAATTGATCCTAACTCATGCATATACTTTAAAGTCGTCGAGTACGATCTTATACATACATGAAAAATGGTTTGGGTCTTGGCGTAGAAATTTTTTGGGTGTTACAGATGCTTGGGCCAAACTATTATATTTCTCTTGCCCTAAGACAAAGCTCAAATCAAACTCCTCAATAAAATATCCAGAAAGACTCAGACAAAATAATCTGATATGACCATTGTTCTACTATGACTGAGGCCTTCAAAGACTCGATGCCAAAAATGAGGTCCTCATTTAAGAAAATATGAGACTAATGAAGCAACTTGAGACATTCCAAAGCAAGTTTTCTCCAAAGACTGATACAAGCACTCAGACTCTGGTAATGAGCTCTCCATCTCACTTGAAAATGGATGACACGGGTATGCACTCCCCTCTGAATGCTAAGAAATCTATTGTATCGGATAAAGATACAGCTAGTCCAGTTCAAACGGTGGTTGGTAAAGACTCATCAAACCTATTAATGGTTGTCACTTTGCCCAAAATTAAAGACAAGGAGTGTTCTTCCTCTCGAAGAAGACTACCTAAATCTTTCCAGAAAGACAGTTCCAGGAAAAATATAATTTCTAAAAAAAAATAAAAATAGAATTCATAATTAAATAGACTCTAGAAAAATTCTTCAAAAATCTAGGGAAAGACAAACATATTATTAGCAAAGATAGTTCAAGTCTAAGTAATGATAGACTAGTCCCTAATTCAGACGAAGATGTTAATAGTCCAGTAAGAACTCCAAGCTCAGACGAAGGTGAATATGGAAGTAATAATTATCAAGATGCTCAAGATTCATATGAAAATGATGACTCAGGAATGAGTTTTGATTCTATAGCCTTACATAATTTGGATACTTAAACCAGAAGATAACACCAAATGTGGAGGATAAGACTACGAAGACAAGAAGATAAGATCATCAAGAAGAAGATGCTGATAAGATAAAAAAATATGTGGAAGAATAATTGCCACCAAACTTTATGTAAAAAGTAATGTATAATAGTGTGCAATGTGGGTATGCCCACAAATGTCCTGTACAGAGTGTTGTCACTTTACTACTACCCTCCAAGAGAGGAAAAAACTGTTGAACAAGCACTCGTCTGTCAGTGGGTCAAAAAGATGAATTAATAATGCATGTGATGATGGGGTCCACTGAGCACCCGACTTGCATTATTCAAGGAATCTTATCGGTTTATCGGCCATCAATATGTTAGGCCACGTAGCTTGCTTTAAAACCTTTCGTTGCTCATCTCTTATGCCTATATAAGAGATAGTCGTGTGAGTTAGAAATAATAAGATTAGAGAGAACCAAGTAAGAAAGAACCAACATCCAAACCTTTAACCTTCAATTCCCTCTCTTCCATGTCCATTACTCCTATCCTATACCCTATTTCCCCTACTTTGTAATGAAGCTTGTATAATAATAAGAGTGTATTATTTATAATCTTCAAGTTTTTGCAAAGTTCTTCGGGGGTTCCCGAAAGGGAAACCTTTCTCAATTTAATCATATAAGTTTTATGATGTTTTATACCCAAGTTCTCCCCCCAAAATATGATATTACTTTAATTTACTATTTTCATATGTAAATTTATGTACAGTTTAATTACTTTACCTTTAGTATATGGTTAGCCTCTTAACTTCTTAATAACGACCATGGATTAACCTGTAAATTTCTAGGATTCTTGGCCTTAAAAGTCCTCTTAATGAACAAAGGACGAATTTGTTGCCAGATATATGTCTGAGGTGTGGTTAAAGAAGAAGTTGTTAAGAACATAAGCTAACAGGAAAAGATGAAAAGGTTAAGATAAAAATAAAATAATAAAAAAAAGAGTAAAAATGGTGAACTTCGGGATAAACTTCATGAGACAAACATGATAGGACTAAATGAGAGAGGGAGTACTGGGTAGGATTTACAACTTATTTGAACAAAAAACATTGAAAGCATCTCTATTATCTAAATAGTTTAATTTTTATCTAAATCATTTTAACTTGGTATCAATAATAATAATGATGATGATGATGATGCTATCATTATTATTTGTAGTTATATTTTTATGTTTTTATCTTTTTATATAATGTTTAAATTAAATGTATTTAAATTTATTTTATAATATCTCATTTAGAACTCTTCAACCATAGGTTTCTATTTTTAAGCTAATCAAAAAAAAATCTGAAAGTTTAATATTTTTAAATTCAAACACTTTTATTTTTTCAATTAAATTTTTTTATTATAATATTTATTAACTTTGTCTTAAAATTGTCAAGTGGCTTTTACCTAGCATGAACTTCGGGATAAACTCTCCTTTATAATATATAGATAGATAATACCCTTCTGCTTGTGTCTTCATTCCCCCTCCTGCAAAAGATAATGCTCAACATTGATGTATGCCAAACTCTGATGGATGTCTATAAGTTAATTTTAATGATCTCTGGTATTGAATCTTATGTAATACCTGTCCAGCAAATTAAAAGATTGAGGGGTTCCCTTCGTAGAGGTGGAGAAAATCCTATGACTGCCTTCCTCCCTCGAACAAAATGAAGTGATCTTCCTATTTCTCATGGACATCTAGCTATTAAGTAACCACTCGCTCCTTACAGACAATATTATGTCCTACTCAATTCTTTTCAACTTGCCCAAAATTCCGTTGGGAGGATAATATCCTTTGCTATTCATCCAACATCAACTTTTCGTGAAGTATCATCTTTCTATAAATCCTTCACTATAAGTGGCATAAACCAACTGATACCCTACATATTCAAACATCAGATTCACATTCAGAGGCAAATTGCATCATAGCGAGAAGTACCTAGCATTTAACAGCTAATACTCTCCCCCCTAAAAATACAAAGCAAAACCATTTAGATATCTTTTAACTTCAAGGCTCTCCCCAATGAACTGACCTCAGCTCAACACAGGTTCCCAATAGAATATCTTTCCTAATATCAATTTCCGTGTTCTGAGTTCATCCCAAGGTTCTATCACATATCTCCATTTTTCTGTCCCTTATAAACTGTTTACCGCCTTGTACACCATGCAGTGTTATCAAAGGCAACAACAACAACAATAATATACCTTGTAAAATCCCACAAGTGGGGTGTGGGGAGGGTAGAATGTACGCACAACTTATTCCTACCTCATTGAAATAGAGAGGCTATTTTCAAAAGACCCTCGGCTAAAAAGTATCAGCCAAAATAAGAGAAACACAATATATATAGCATAATGGCTAAAACGAAACGCGATGCAAATTTTACAACACAAGAACAATAACAAAAATAAAATAATGTGATAATCGAAAGTCAATAGCATCACAACTAAAAAGACACGTCTAGACCTAAGACCAACTCTAAACCGTCACAAGACAAGACAACATTCTACTCCTACTAGCCTTCTACCCTAATCCGCGACCTCCACTCCTTCCTATCTAAGGTTATGTCCTCGGTGATATGGAGTTGCACCATATCCTGTCTAATTACCTCTCCCCAATATTTTTTCGGTCTATCCCTACCCCTCCGCATAACCCCTAAATCCAACCTGTCATACCTCCTAATTGGGGCGTCGACCCCCTCCTTTGTACATGCCCAAACTATCTCAGTCTTATTTCTCTCATCTTGTCTGTCACAGAGGTCATTCTCACCTTCTCCCAAATAACCTCACTCCTAATCTTATCATTCCTAGTATGTCCACACATCTATCTCAGCATCCTCATCTACGCAACATGCATCTTCTGAACATGAGAGTTCTTGACTAGCCACCACTCCACTCCATATAACAACGACGGTCTAACCACCATTCTATAAAACTTACCTTTAAGTTTAGCTGGTACCTTCTTATCATACAGGACTCTAGAGACAAGCCTCTATTTCATCCATGCTTGCCCCAATGCGATGTGTGACATCATCGTTGATGTCCCCACTACCTTCTTATCACACAAGACTCTAGAGACAAGCCTCCATTTCATCCATGCTGCCCCAATGCGATGTATGACATCATCGTTGATGACGACACTAAAGCGCACATAAAGTGAGGCAAAGCACTCAACACGTCTTGAGCCTCGCTTGATGGCTTAAGCGCGCACTGACACTATGTCCCTTTTTCATCGTCATACTCATCTCTAGTTAACCTTTCTCCATATGGATGTTACTTACAATATCAAAGAAAAATTTATCAAGTGCCACTTCACTGTTCGATTGATCTCTTTTGGAGGTTGCTTTTCATTTTTTACTTGTAGGCATATGTGAAAAATGTAACACCAAAAGGATGTTTCGTAATGCTTTCACACAAAGGTGATGCAAAAGTTTTCCTGTCAAACATGTCTGATGGCTATGTGGAGAATCCAGAGAAAGAATTCCCTGTTGGGAAACTTGTCACCGGAAAGTAAGTTTTCTCACCATGATTAAATTATTTGATTATCTCAATCCTCATTTTCTCATATACTAAGTTCCTATACTACAGGGTTCTCTGTGGAGACATTGTCTAAGCGAGTTGAAATCACTCTAACAACATCAAGTGCAGTTGGTGCTCCCAAGTTTGATAAAGATGCTCTAAGTAATTTGGCTGTAGGGGATGTCATATCTGGCAGAGTGTCACACCCCGGGAGAGTACTTTAGACGTGACCGGCACTTGAAAGCCATTTCTGACCTTTGAGCGAACCATCTGATTCAGTCACACTATCATTCAATCACATTCACTCAACGGAGGGTTCAATCGTAACATACTATTCACGACATGGGGTCGAAGGCCAAACATCTCTCAACTCAACAAAATAAGTATAATAGGACTTCTCAAAAATAGCAGTTCAACCTTCCCACGCTCTAGTCTATGAAGCCTCTATCAAAGTCTAGAAGGTGCCAATGACAAGCCCATGGCTACCAACAATCCAAAATAAAATAAACAACAACAACAAAACTATACAAGGAAGCTCAACATCCTCCGAAAACTAGGAGGACTCACCAACTAGCTGGGAGTGTATGTGGATATTCAACGGAGCGCCGATTGATGATCTCTAGTACCTGTCGATGCATCATAAAACGATGCAGGCCAAATGGCGTCAGTACATGGAATGTACGAGTATGTAAAATGGCCGGAGGAAAACAAACTTCAAGAAAGCATCAATATCAACTCAGGATCTCAACTCATATATATATATACATAACAACTCACTTAAGGGTCCTAAGTCTAACAAGGAATGATTTAGACCGGACCGAATCTCATGCCACTCAACCGACTCGGAGTACTATCAAAACCTAAATGGGAGTTTATCTTATCCGACAACCATCACTTATGAGCCAGTGATAGTACAACAATCAGACGTCATTGCCACGTCCGTCCATACCTTGCCAGGGCATGAACGCCTCCCTAATCATGGATTCCATCGATTAGTCAAGTCCTATCATTTCAGGATAAATAAATGGGAAACATCCGATTTTAACGGTTCGATCCCATGGGAAGCATCCGACTTTAACGGTTCCATCCCTAGCTACGTTGGCGGCGTAGTTTCTGGGGTTCGAGCATGGACTATACTCTCGCCCGCCTCGGTGATCAATACTCCTCCCATGACTCTATGCTCATAAGACTCTATCCAATCATCTCAAACAAGCCCTCACGGCTAGTTTCATTTATGACTTTGCCAACTCATCAACTCTATTCTCATTTCAACTCAATCAATTCATAAGGGCAAGTCTCATTTAGGACCTTGTCCACTCATCAATTCTATCCTCCAATCAACTCAATCAAGCCTAATTTAATAAGCATTTATGACATCTCCTCAAGACTCACCACAACTCTATGGATTTAGCCCAACAATTCAAGTAGAATAACACATTTAAGGAAAATAACGTATACAACATAATCACATGGTTAAAGAGATCAACAAAACATATTAACAAATCACCTCCATCAACTCATACTAACATGAAGATTTTAGGAACTTATTAGCTCTACAACATCAACACAAATAGGGTCAAATTAATAGGAGACAAAACTCAATCAAACACAAACCATACCAAGAAACTCCATTTTTATGGACATCTAACCTCAAAGCAAGAGTAGGACACATGGGTGGACTCAACCCATGTTTTGAAGGATAGCCTTACATACCTTAGAATAGACTCTTGAAGAAACCTTGTTATTGGGTCTTTAATGGAAAGCTTGAAGTCTTGAAGCTCTTGGAACAATCTCTTGTTGGAAATGGAGGGGAAGAAGAAAATGATGAAGAAGAGAGTTTTCTAGGGCTTTTCTAGAGAGAGAGTGGGGCTGAAAATATGTTCCCAAAATGGTCTAGGGTGATACATATATAATTTAGGTAAGTTCCCAAATTACCCCTCCTCAAAAGTTCTGAAAATAGGCTAAAAATGCACCTGGCGCGATAGTGGCGCGTCGCGCCATTGCAGCGCCAGGCTGATTACACCTAAAAACCTACACATCGGTTAGTGGCGCGCCGCGCCAAGGACCAAACTACTGAGGCACATTCTTGGCGCGATAGTGGCGCGTCGCGCCCTTACAGCGCCAAGGCCAATATTTTCTGGGTTCTGGAAATTGGCTTGAAAACCTTGCACACCTCGTAGTGGTGCGCCGCGCCAGGGGCCAAACTACTGAGGCGTGTTCCTGGCGCGATAATGGCGCGTCGTGCCACTGCGGCGCCAAGCCCAGTTTTCCAACAATTGCAACCCAGGCCTGAAAATCCATGTTGTGCTAGTTCATCTTAGGATCGTCATATCTTTTGACTCCGAACTCCAAAAGTTACATTCTTGGTGGCGTTGGAAAGAAGACTCGACGACCTTTAATTTGATGGGTTGTGGGCCACCCAGATTGTCGTCTTTCAAAAGATAAGGTCGTTATAAGTCGACCTCTTATACGAACTCATACTAAACTTAGCCACGACGAACCTTTTGGACTTAACTCGGTCCTAGGGGCCCTTCTTGACCCCACATCACCTCCAACACTCTTCAATTACTCAGGGACTCATCTTGACTCAAGCACATACTTCAAAGTAATTGAGTTAGACCCGACACGTATATAAGGAAGGTCCGAATCTTAGGGAAAATTTTTGAGGGGTGTTACACAGAGTCAAGCAAGTTGAACCATATGGTTTTTTTTATCACAGTTGATAACACAAACTTGGTATGTAACAGGTCACTTCCAGTAATTTTGACTAGGTAGTAAGTTGTGACCCAAGTTACCACATTATTACTTTTTAAACATGGATCTACTCACTTAATTATTAATAAATCAGTCTACATCTTTTTATGTTATTGTAATTTCATCAGCGGTAATGAATTTCTTGACTCTTTACAGATAAGTGTATCTTTTTCCTGCTTTGTGTTTTCATCAGCTATAAGAAAGTTCTCTATTCTTTAAGAACGTTCTGATACTAGTCATGAATGTATTTTTTTCATAAGCTTGCAATATTGATGAGCTATAGTTCCTAGCAGAAAGCTTGTGCTTTACATGTATCCTGATGATTCCAGCTTCCATTTGTAGGTTGGATTGTGCCATGTTTCAGAAATCTCTGACAATCATGTCCACGATATTGACTCTAGACACAAAGCTGGGGATAGAGTAACGGCAAAGATTTTGAAGGTAAATGCTTGTTCTGTATGACCCTCCTCTTTGGTAGTGTAGAGAAATATTTTGGAATACGTGAAATTTTATCATGCCAAAAGGAAAAGGGTGATTAATGAAAAAGAATTTTATTTATATGCTTCGTTTGTTTTTCTTCTATATATTTTTTTTGTCTCCTGGTTTAGTCAATAATAGCAATGTTAGACCATGTTATTTTTAACAACAAATGTGAATATTACCATTTACTAAAACAGCCACATACAAAATAGGAGCACCCAACTTCATCACCCTCTTCTAAGAAGGATGTAATGAGGAACGGCCTCAGAAAAACCAACAGCTAACTACAGAAATTTCTGCCAAAACTTCTACATCTATTTGCTCTTTTTATTTCTTTATACATTTCTATCCTCTCTACAATTTCTCGTGTAATTTGCCCCACTGTGTCTGTATGTAGTATCTGTACACCTTTGAACTGTTTCCAGTTCCTGTCTTTCCAGATGTAATGCTCCACAGCTCCCAATAGAGCAGCTACAACTTCCTTCTTAAACTTCTTCCAGTGTTTCATTCTAATCACCTCTAGTGTAGTCTTCAATTCTCTTGCAGGAAGTGAGATGTTGGACCATTGTATAAGTTCAGTTCTCACCATTGCAGCATAACCACAATCTGCAAACAAGTTTTTGCTTGTTTCCATTGACATAGGCAGCAGTTAGTGTCTTCTAAGTGCATATTCATATTCATCTGTCTTTCGTTGGTGAGCAGTCTGTTTTGTACTGCTTATTCAGCTACATCTAACTTAGCTTGGTTGCCTATCAAATCCAGATAGCTACTTGTGATTGAATAGTTTCCATTACCAGTACGGATGGATTGTCCTTGTGCGTACCAGTGTTGCATCATGTTCTTCAAAGAACTGATTTTCCTCCAATACCAACTACTGTCTGTTAGTGCTCTATGGGTCCAAATTGTGTCTGCTTTGATGTATATCACATGCACCCATTTCATCCATAATGGCTCCTTATTCACAGCTAATTGCCACAGAAGCTTTCCTACAAAGGCCACATTCCAATCCCATACCCTTTGATATTCAATCCACCCTGCCTCTTTGGGAAGCATTACTTTATCCCAGGATACCAATGATATTTTCCTTTGTTCCTCAGTGCCTCCCCATAGGTATTCTCTACATTTCTTGTCCACCTCCTTCACTATGTTAGACCATGTTATATTCGTGAATTCTAAAAGTTGGAACTTGATTTTCGCATGTCAAATTATTTATCACTGTTCCTTCTGAAGCATTACAAGTGCTAATCTAGGTCTTCCAGAATTGCATGAGTGATGACTACAGCTGTATAGCTCGTGTGTCATTTCTGCCATCTGGGTCTGCTACATTCAAACTCATTTTTGTCAACCTTTTGTCAGGTGGATAAGGAAAGACATCGAATTTCACTAGGGATGAAGAATTCATATTTTAATGATGCTACAAGTGCTGAAACAGATACAAGGCCGAGTTCTATTATGCAGTGAATGGAGATGCTCGTACTGAATCAACTTCTTCACTCGAGAGTAGCTCTCAAGGCCGGGAGGATCTTGATGCTGAATCTGTGGATGGGAAGGACCTGTTCCTTACTGAAGTTGAATCTCGGGCATCCATACCACCACTGGAGGTCCCACTTGATGATACAGAAAATTTGGATATGGGTGATGTAGTTAATCAAGACTCAGGTGATGCTACCAATTTCGGTACGTCAGATGACAAGAACAAGAAACATGCAGCAAAAAAGCTAAAAGATTGCGGTACTGTTTGAATCATTTATCTTTCTTTCTTACCTGTTCTTCCGGTATACTAATTCATAGACAGCAATATTTTTTATACTTTAACTGTCTTCATGTGATACAATCCTTTTAAGCAGGGAACAAGAAATAAGAGCTGCAGAGGACAGATTACTGGAAAAAGATATTCCCAGATGAAGATGAGTTTGAGAAATTAGTTAGAAGTTCCCCCAATAGTAGCTTTGTCTGGATAAAATACATGGCATTCGTGCTGTCTTTGGCTGATGTCGAGAAGGCACGTGTTGGAAAAAACGGACTAACACAAAAATATATGTAGTAAAAAAAATAGTAGAAATAAAATGAGAAAATAATGACACCAAGAATTTTATGTGAAAACCCAAATAAGGGAAAAAACTACGGGCCAATATGAGCAACTGATATCACTATAGTAAGAAAATTTTACACTGGGTAGTACCGAGTACAATACTCAAAAATGACTACCACACACCCAAAAAGGAATAACATTCTTTTGGTTTCCACGTTACAAAAACATCGCTCACACTCTATTTTTTTCACAGACTATTTTCTTATGTATAGTCTATGAAAACCTCATAACTCAAATATTTTTCTCTCTATCTTGGGTGTATCAAATGGGGAGCTGAAGAGATACCTCGCCCACTTTGTTTGACAAAACAAAGAGTGGACAGCTGTAGTTTGAAGAAAAAAAGAAAAAAGGGGCAGCTCCACTTTGTTGAATAAAATGGAGGCTGCCACTTTGTTGAACAAAATAGGGGCTGGACACTACAAATCTCCCCCTCCAGTCTCATTCACTAGAATGAGGTATCTTCATAGAGAGTTCATGCCAACAAGTTCTTTGCACAAATTAAACTTGTCCCTTGTTACCACTTTGGTCAGTATATCTGCAAGATTCTCATTTATAGAAATCTTTTCAACCTGCATAGATTCTTCTTCTATCTTTTCTCGAATCAAGTGATATCTCATGTCTATGTGTTTAGTCCTTGCATGATATATTTAGTTCTTGCTCAAGTCTATTGCACTTTGACTGTCACAATAGACGACATAATCCTTCTGATGCAAGCCAAGCTTTTGAAGAAATTGTTTGAGTCATATCATCTCCTTGCCAGCTTCAGTAGCTGCAATATACTCAGCTTCAGTTGTAGACAATACAACACATTTCTGCAACTTTGACTGCCATGATATAGCTTTCCCTGAAAAAGTAAACAAATATCCAGTAGTGAATTTTTTGTTATCAAGGTCACCTGTCATATCAGCATTTTATAGCCCTTCAAGATTGGATTTGATCCTCCAAAACAAAAACATTTATCTAAGCTTCCTCTCAAATACTTGATGATCCACTTTATAGCTTCCTAATGTTGTTTTCTTGAATTGTCACGACACCAACTGCGTGAGCAATATCAGGTCTAGTGCATACCATTGCATACATTAGACTTCCGACGACGGAGGAATATGGAACTTTGATCATGTTCTCTTTTTCCTCCCTAGCTGTAGGACATATCATCTTGCTCAACTTCATATGGCCAGCAAGAGGTATGCTAACAGACTTAGCATTCTTCATGTTGAAGCGCTCCAATACACGTTCAATGTACTTCTCTTGTGATAAATAAATTTTCCTTTCACCTCTGAGACGAGTAATTCTCATGCCCAAAATTTGCTTGGCATGACTCAAATCTTTCATAGCAAAAGATTTACACAAGTTTTTTTTCAAGTTGTCAATCTTGAAAGTATTCTTGTCCACAATCAACTTATTATCCACATATAGCAAGAGGATGATAAAATCATCTTTAGAAATTTTTTGTACAAATACACAATGATTTAAAGAAGTCTTTTTATAGCCTTGCTCCCCCATAATAGAGTCAAAGTTTTTGTACCACTATCTAGAAGCTTGCTTTAGCCCGTAAAGACTCTTTTTAATTTACACAAAATTTTCTTTACCATTTACCTTGAAGTCCTTAGGTTGTTCCATATAAATCTCCTCTTCTAGGTCATCTTGAAGAAAAGTCATCTTCACATCCATCTGCTCAATCTCTAAATTTAAACTAGCAGCCAAATCAATAACTGTATGAATGGAGGATATTTTCACAACATGAGAAAATATTTCGTCAAAGTCAATACCCTCCCTTTGACCAAATCCTTTAACAACCAATTTAGTTTTGTACCTGGGCTTCAAGCTGTGTTCTTCAACTTTAACTTTGAACACCTACTTGTTCTTCAAAGCTCTCTTGCCCGTAGGCAATTTCACCAACTCATAAATGTGATTCTCATGCAAATATTTCATCTCATGTTGCATGGCTTCAATCTATTGATCCTTATGCTCATTTTCCATGGCCTCCTCCTCATAACACTCTGGTTCACCCCCATCAGTGAGTAACACATACTCATTAGGTGAATAACGAGATAAGGGAATACATTATCTTGTGGACCTCCTAAGAGGATTATTTACTTCTTCCACAACTTCATGAGCAGGAACATTATCAATAACAGCATCATTGTTATCATCAGCATCAACATATTGATCTGGACTTGATTTTGAGCATCACCATGATCATCAAGACTACCAACGCCATCCACACTTGTAAGAAGAAATTGATCAAGATGGACTACTCCATCTGAACTTGAAGATTTTAGCTTCTCCACTTTATCAATATCTTCAATGGTTTGATTTTCCATGAAGACGACATCACGGCTTCTCACCAGCTTCTTTTTAATTGGATCATATAGTCTGTAACCAAATTCATCAAGGCCATATCAAATAAATATGCACTGTCTTGTCTTGACATCTAATTTTGACCTCTCATCTTTCGGCACATGTACAAAAGTTTTGCAATCAAATACTCTCAACTATTTATAGGAAACACCCTTTTCATACCAAACTTTATTTGGAATGTCACTTTGCAAAGCAACCGCAGGAGATAAGTTAATAACATGTGCAACAATCAATAAAGCCTCACCTCAAAAGGAATTCGGCAACTTTGCTTCAGAGAGAAAACATATAACTCTTTCCATCAAGGTCTTGTTCATCCTCTCAGCCAACCCATTAAGCTGAGGAGTCTTAAGAGGAGTCTTTTGATGTCTAATACCTTGATGTTTGCAGTATTCATCAAATGATCCACAATATTCACCACCATTATCAGTACGACTACATTTCAATTTTCTTCTAGTTTCTCTTTCAACTAAAACCTGAAACTGCTTAAAGACACCCAATACTTGGTCTTTAGTCTTCTAGACATAGACCCAAAGCTTTCTTGAGCAGTTATCAATAAAAGTGGAAAAATAGAGTGCACCACCAGATTTCCTTGTCTTCATTGAATCACATAAATCAGAGTGCACCAATTCAAGCAACTCTGTCTTTCTTGAAGGAGGGTTAGACTTAAAGGAGACCCTATTTTATTTTCCCGCCAAGCAGTGCTCACATTTTTCTAATTTAGCACTTTGGAAATCAGACAATAATTTCTTCTTGGCCAAAACACTGAGTCATTTCTCACTGATGTGACTAAGCCTCTTGTACCATAATGTTGAGGAGTTATCATTCTCAATTGCATTCACCATATTGGCACAAGTAGAATTCGTAGTCCAGTATAGATCACGACATTTGTTGCCACGAGCCACGACCAAGGAACCCTTAATAAGTTTCCATTTTTCACCGCCATTGATACAAATATATCCTTCATC
Organism: Solanum dulcamara; assembly: GCF_947179165.1. Classification (NCBI taxonomy): domain Eukaryota; kingdom Viridiplantae; phylum Streptophyta; class Magnoliopsida; order Solanales; family Solanaceae; genus Solanum; species Solanum dulcamara. The sequence continues at coordinate 72,161,416 of NC_077237.1, forward strand.
ACCTAGAACACCAATAGAAATTTGCAGACAAACATCAGGTGCATGTTTTACATTATTCAAAAATAGTTTTGTTCCAATACTAGTTTTCAAACAGATTGTACTAACACCAACCACCCTAGATACAATCTCATTACTCATACTCAAGGTTCCAAAGTCACCAGGAGTATAGGAAGAGAAAAATTCCTTTCTTGATGTAACATGAGATGAGGCACCAATGTCCACAACCCAGCTTGACTCATCACAAGTAATATTTATCAGATCTGTATCAAGAACTATAACAAGATCTTTGGTGGAGACGGTGGCTAGGAAATTTTTATTGCCATCTTCTTTATTTTCCTCTTTGTCTTTATTCTCCCTCTTCAATTTCCGACAGAACCTCTTTATGTGCCCTTTCATGCCACAATGATAGCAATCAATATCCCTAAGTTTGTCTCTGGATTTTCTCCTGCTATGTTCTCTATTTTGAGAACCACGATTTTTATTTCTCCCCCTAGAGCCAGTTACCAGGACATTCGAAGAAGAAAAATAGCCTTGAGATTTTTTTTCTCATCTCTTCGTTCAAGACACTACTCTAGGAAAAATCCATAGAGATCACACCATTCGGAGCAGAATTTTACAATGAAGTTCTAAATGTTTCCCAAGAATCTGGCAGGGAACTAAGTAGAAGCAAGCCTTGAATTTCTTTATCAAATTTAATGCCCATAGCAGACAACTGGTTCATGATTCTCTGAAAATTATTCAGGTGATCTGTCATCGGAGAGCCATCATGATATTTTAAACTTAGCATCTGCTTTAATAAGAATATTTTGTTGTTCCCAGTCTTCCGAGCATACAAGCTTTCAAGATGCTCTAATAGGATACGAGTATGTGTCTCCCTAGAAATATGGTTCAACACATTATTATCAACCCATTGACTTATAAATCCACACACCTATCTGTGCAACAGATTCCACTCTTTATCTGTTTTATTTTCAAGCTTTACAATGGTAAAGACTGGTTGATAAAATATTTTGACATAAAGTAGATCTTTTATTTTTCTCTTCCAAATGGCATAATTAACACCATTCAAGGTAATCATTCTACTAGTGTTGGCTTTCATCGCTTTCTTCAAAAAAATAATATTAAATCAAAGTAAATCTTTTCTGATGTGGAAGTTCAGACTATACTGTAACCATAAAGTATACTTAGATAAAACTTTGCTCTGATACCAGTTTATTAGAAAAAATAGACTAACACAAAAATATATATAGTAAAAAATAGTAGAAATAAAATAATAAAGTAATGACATCAAGAATTTTACGTGGAAACCTAACTAAGAAAAAAAACCACGGGCTAAAAGGAGCAACTAATATCACTATAGTAAGAAATTTTACACTAGGTAGTACTGAGTACAATACTAAAAAACGACCACCACATACCCAAAAAGGAATAACAAGCTTTTGATTTCCACCTTACAAAAATATCGCTCACACTTATTTTTTCTTTCTTATATATAATCTATGGAAACCTCACAGTTCAAATATTTTTCTCTCTATCTTGAGTGTATCAAATGAGGAGCTGAAGAGCTCCTTTTATAGGAACTCTTCTCAGCTACCTCGCCCACTTTGTTTGACAAAACAAAGAGTGGGCAGCTTTAGTTTGAAGAAAAGAAGAAAAAAGGGGCAGCTCCACTTTGTTGAATAAAATGGAGGCTGCCACTTTGTTGAATAAAATAGGGGTTGGACCCCACAACACGATTGATTTCAGAACGGTAAATCTTTTTGAGTTATATTTTCTTCATCTAAAATAAACCGTGAATTCTATTTCTAACAAATAAAGAGATTAAACAAGCAAACATCTTGGTAGTATAAGGATGTAGTCATAATTTTATCCTTAGAATAAACTGTTGGTCATATTGGTATTTAAGCTCTTCGATGTGAGCTGTTATTTTTTATTGTTTCTCTTCTAAACTATGTATGCTTCTTGTCAAAGAAAAAAATGTCTGCTTCCTGTGATTAAAACTTCAATGTGATAGAACAGTCAATATATTAACGGGACTGTATGATTATAATGGCCTGTTTACTTCGTCAAAGTGACAAGCATGAAAAGCTTTTTTTATTGATAGGTAAGTAATGTATACGGGTGTCAATATATTAACGGGACTGTATGATTATAATGGCCTGTTTACTTCGTCAAAGTGACAAGCATGAAAAGTTTTTCTTATTGATAGGTAAGTAATGTATAGGGGTGTGCAAAAAACCAAATCGACCAATAAATTGAATCGAAAAAAATATTATTGGGTTATTTCTATCTGGTTATTGGGTTAATGGGTTCTTAATAATTTTATAAAAAAAATTATCGGGTTATCGACTTTTAGTATTGGGTTATTGGGTAACTGATAACTCATTAAGACAGTAGTATTGTACTATTTTACTCTTTATAAATATTAAATATTGGTAATAATTTAACAATCAGTCCCTTCCGTCCAGCGAATTGTTAAAACCCTTATTCTACCATTACACAGTGATTGCCACTGAACCTTCACCTGGTGGAGCCACCGGGCGTTGCCAATCTAGAGCGTACGACGGGAACAATTACAGATAAGAAATATTATGCTAACCAATTATTCACCTCCCACACACTAAGAATTACATTTAGTTTTTAGCGAGAATTTTAAGTGCTCTTCTAAGTGCTACCTTTCAGATCTATTCTCCTTACTTTACTTTACTTCAGATTTATTTATATCTTTTCAATTACCTATTGTTTATTTCAGAGTTATTTTCTCTGTTCTTGAACAATTTTGTTTGTTCTTGCCCATTGCTGCTTGCTATTTCTTGTTTTCCTAGTAGCGTGTAGATTTGTTAGGAAACCACCCATTTATCCAAGTGCACTTCAAATCTGTTTCTGGAAAGCTCTACAGAATATCGAAATCGTCAGAATTGCCAGAATATCTTTTTTCAGCTGTGATTTTGAACGCACCCCATTTGTTCGATAAATTGTCTAAGAGAAAAAAGATCTTATTGATAAGCCGAAGTGAACAGTAACCCGGATGGGAACAGTATCCCGAAGTGAGCAGTATTTTCCGGCGGTAACCAGGTACATTTCAACTGGAGTCGGTACCTTTGGTTTTCATATCTTTCCATATCTATTCTTTGTTCATACACTTGTAGTTATATTTTGCTGACTTTAGACCTTTGAGTAATTTATTAGTTCATATGTGTGTTCGTGGCTTTGGGTAGTAATGGTAGACTAGGGTCATGTTCTCGCTCAGGGACGGGGATGGAGACGAGGGTAAGGAGGGGTAAGTGGGTTAAAAGTGCAGCTAGACTGAGAGTAGGTTCCTGGAATATTGGGACGTTAATGGGAAAATCCATAGAGCTAGTTAAGATCCTAAAGAAGAGGAAGATTAATATAGCTTGTGTCTAAGAGACCAAATAGGTAGGTTCTAAAGCTAAGGAGGTAGACAGGTATAAGCTCTGGTTCTCTGGTAGATCCAAGTATAGGAATGGAATAGGCATTTTAGTAGACAGTGATTTAAAGGATCAGGTGGTGGAGGTTAGGAGAGTCATTGATAAGGTGGTCATTGAAGGGATCATATTGAACATTATTAGTGCTTATGCGCTGCAAGCGGGCTTAAGGGAGGAGGATAAGAGGCGATTTTGGAAGGATTTGTACGAGTTAGTGAGAGACATACCACCTACTGAGAAGCTTTTCGTGGGAGGAAATTTTAATGGGCACATCGGGGCAATTTCAGGAGGGTATGATGATGTGCATGGAGGCTTTGTCTTCAGGGACAGAAATGGAGGAGGAGTTTCACTTTTGGATTTCGCAAGAGCCTATGGGTTGGTGATAGCCAATTCAAGTTTTCCAAAGAAGGAGGACCACTTGATAACCTTTCGTAGTTTAGTGGCTAAGACTCAGATAGATTTTCTACTCCTTAGAAAGAATGATAAAGGTCTGTGCAAAGACTGTAAGGTCATTCTGATCGATAATCTTACAACTCGACATAAGCTCTTGGTGATGGATTTAGGGATCAAGATGACTAGGAAGAAAAGGTTTGGGGATGACTGACCTAGGATCAGATAGGGGAGTTTGACCATGGCTAGTGCCCTGGAGATGGGAGAGAAATTAAAGGATATGGGAGCCTGGATAATGATGGGGATGCGAACAATATGTGGGATAAGATGGCTAGTTGTATTAGGGTTGTAGAAAAGAAAGTGTTGGAAGTCTCAACAGGTAGTCATAGTCGGTATCGAGGGGACTGGTAGTGGAATGGAGAAGTGCAAGGGAAGGTGGAAGCAAAGAAGATGGCGTATGCAAAGTTGATAGAAAGCAAGGATAAGGTGGAGAAGTGGACGAATAGGGAACTTTATAAGATAACAAAGAAGGAGGCGAAGTCGGCAGTTTCGACGGCAAAAACGACAACTTTTGAACACTTTCATGCTGATCTAAAAGAGAAAGGTGGGGATAGAAAATTTTTTAAGCTAGCTAGGGTGCGGGAGAGAAAGGCACGCGATGTGGACCGAGTGAAGTGCATTAAAGACGAGCATGGAAAAGTATTGGTAGAGGAGAACCTCATTAAACAGAGATGACATTCATACTTCCATAAACTCTTGAATGAAGAAGGGGACAGAGGATTGTGTCGGGAGATTTGGAACATACATGGAGGCATCATGATTTTGGGTGTTGCAGAAGTATTACGGTCGAGGAGGTTAAGGGTGTTGTTCGTCGAATGTGCTGGAGAAGAGAGACCGTACTTGACGAGATTCTTGGGGAATTTTGGAAAAGCGCGAGCTCGGTAGGTTTGGAGTGACTGACTAGGTTAATGTCATCTTTAAGACGGCAAAGATTCCCAAAAAATAGAGGTCGAGCGTAATGATCCCCCTATATAAAAATAAGGGGGATATCCAGAGATGCAACAACTATAGAGGTATCAAGCTTCTAAGTCATACTATGAAAGTGTGGGAAAGAGTGGTGGAGATGAGGGTGAGAAGAGGCGTGTCTATTTCAGAGAACCAGTTTGGATTTATGTCAGGACGCTCAACTATAGAAGCCATCCATCTTATGAGGAGACTGGTGGAACATTATAGGAAGAGGAAGAGAGACTTGAATTTGGTATTCATTGACCTAGAAAAGGCTTACGATAAAGTTCCACAAGAGATACTATAGAGATGACTGAAGACTAAAGGTGTACCTGTGGCGTACATTAGGTTGATCAAGGACATGTATGAGGGTGCCAAAACTAGGGTAAGGACAGTAGGAGGGGACTCAGAGCTTCCCAGTTGTGATGGGGTTGCATCAAGGATTAGCTCTCAGTCCATTTTTATTTACCTTGGTGATGGATGGATTGACGCGATAAATTCAAGGTGAGGTACCATGGTGTATGCTTTTCGCGGATGACATAGTCCTGATAAATGAGACTTGTAGTGGAGTTAACGCTACACTAGAGGTTTGGAGACATATCTTGAAGTCTAAAGGGTTTAAGCTGAGTAGGACCAAGAAAGAGTACTTAGAGTGCAAGTTCAGTGAGACACCCCAGGAGGTTGGCGTGGAAGTTAAGCTTGGTGACCAGGCCATCCAAAAGAAAAGTAGTTTCAAGTACCTTGGGTCTATCATGCAAGGCAGTAGGGAAATTGACGATGATGTCACATACCATATTAGGGTAGGGTTGATGAAATAGAGGCTCGCTTCCGGTACAAGAAGGTGTCACCATAACTTAAGGGCAAGTTCAACAAAGTGGTGGTTAGACCGACTATGTTATATGGGGCGGAGTGTTGGCCAGTTAAGGTCTCTCACATTCAAAAGATGAAAGTTGTCGAGATGATAATGTTGAGATGGATGTGTGGGCATACCAAGAGCGACAAGATGGGTTTGGGCATGTGAAGAGGAGAGACACAGATGCCCCAGTGCGGAGGTGTGAGAGGTTGGTCATGGATGGTTTCAGAAGAGGTAGGGGTAGGCCGAAAAAATATTGGGGAGAGGTGATTAGACAAGACATGGCGCAGTTACAGCTTACCGAGGACATGACCTTAGATAGCAGGTTGTGGAGGACCCACATTAAGGTAGAAGGCTAGTACATAGTCTCGTTATTCTTCCTTATTAGTAGGCGCATTAGCGCAATATAATTTCTTGTGCTCTGATTTTTCTTGTTATCTATTACTTTTTGTACTTTGATTACGCTATATGCGTCGCTCTCGTTATTTGCTTTCCCATATCGCTTTGAACTTCATAGCCTTATCTAATCTCTTTTTATGCTTTTTTGAGCCGAGGGTCTTTCGAAAACAGTCGTCCTACCTTGGTAGGAGTAAGGTCTGCGTACACTTTACCCTCCCCAGACCCCACGTTGTGGGATTTCACTAGGTTGTTGTTGTTGTAGTAATAATTTAACATAATAGTATGCTACAGTCTTCAGAGTACTTCTATTTCACACTAGGCCGCTTTAGTCTTTAGAAAAAACTAAAGATTAAAGTAAGAACTAAGATTGTTCAAGATTGTCTTGTTTGACCGCTTGATTTTAGTTTAAGTTTTACTTTGTAATTGTAACTTTTACAAGTTCGTAAACGTAGTAGTTTGATTAACATCAGAAATTTCATATTATGTTTTGGTTGCAACATGTAATTGTAGTCTTCGTACTACATATGCTCTTATTAATGCAATTTCTCATTATTTTTTTATTTCAGTATATCAAAGCATTTACAGGCTTACCGAAAAATATTAGAGAGTTGTGAAGTGATTTATATACTTTATGAGCATTTTTTATTGGGTAGACCAAAAATTGAACCATTAACGACCAAAAACTGATAAAAAATATCTTATTGGTTCGTTATTGGTTTAGCGTATTTAAAAATTGAAAACTGATAAATCGAACTGATAATACATAAAATCGAACCGAATCGACTGATACACACCCCTAGTAATGTATATTGATTGGAAAAAAAAAAGAAGAGAAAAATCTTGCACTAAGTTGGTTCTAGTACATTTACATATTCAGAACCCTCCTACAAAAAAACTAAAAGAAGGGGTTCCTTTTGTTAGTTCCTATCTTTATAGTGAGTTGATGAATCAGTCAAGCTATTTTTCATCTTTGGCATCCTGAATATTACACAAAAAAAGCCAAAATCCATAAGCATCTAAACTTGATCTTTTGTGTCGAATCAGTTTTTCCTTCAAATCATTTTGCATTTCTTTCCTTCCATAATATCCAACCCACACAAGCTGATACAGTTTTCCAAATCTTTCCCGTAGCTTCCTTAATCCTTCGACGCCTCAGATGGTAAGGAGATCCCTCACGGTACGATGCATGTTAAAGGACATCTTGAACAGGTCAAAAATGAATGACTAGATCTGACTTGCCACAAGACAGTGAAGGAATAAATAGCTGCAGTTTCTGTTGGAATCGAAAATAATTAGGTGTCATGCGGAAGCTAGCAACGCAAACTTCTAAAGACCATAAGTTAGAAGACAAATGAGAAATGTACCAAAAGAGAAACAACATTTAACGTAGTTCGGTCAACTGAACTACATCCACAAGAGGAGATGAGCAATCCACTATAAATATGAGAGTACAAAATATCGAGAAAAATATCCTCACACAATTCACTTAGAATAAAAAGAGGTTCACACAAGTGATAACGTATCACTTGTGTCTCACAGTTTCTCTCCCCACACAAAACTCTCAAAGCCCCTTAGGACTATATTGTCAATGCTACCAAGTTAGAAGAAATAAGCCTCTATATATAGAGTCATAAACTTTTTCCTATAAAAAAAATGACTAGCCAAATATGGAGACATTGTGTTTTCCTTTTAGGAAAAGGAAAACCTAATTATACTAGGAAAGTTAAGGTAAACACCCAACAATTCTACCTCTTGGCCTGAATTTCTGACAAAATAAATTCACTTCTTCACATAATCTTCAACAGGTTGCATCTCCATCTTCAAAATATCCTCTGCAAAATCTATGTCTCGGCACAGAGAATTTCTCTGAAAAATTTCTCCAACAAAATCTTCATTACTATCAAAAAAGTTGCAGCTAGAACTGAACCCGTCAAGATGAACACCCATTTTTAACCTTGCTCTGATACCACTTGTTGTGACGGAAATAATTAGGTGTCATGTGGAAGCTAGCAACGCAAACCTCGAATGACCATGAGTAAGAAGACAAACGAGAAATATACCAAAAGAGAAACAACATTTAATGTGGTTCGATCAACTAACCTACATCTACAAGAAGAGATGAGCAATTAACTATAAATACGAGAGTACAAAATACCGAGAAAAATAAACTCACACAATTTACTTGGAATAAAAAGAGGTTCACACAAGTGATAACACAGTTTATTTCCCCACACAAAACTCTCAAAGCCCCTTAGGGCTACATTGTCAATGCTACCAAGTTAGAAGAAATAAGCCTCTATTTATAGAGTCATAAACTTTTTCCTATAAGAAAAAGGACTAACCAAATATGGAGACATTGTTTTTTCCTTTTAGGAAAAGGAAAACTTAATTATACTAAGAAAGTCAGGGCAAACACCCAACAGTTTCTTCAATCATGGTTACACATAGAGAAAGTCAGGGCAAACACCCAACAGTTTCTTCAATCATGGTTACACATAGAGAACCTGTTGCATAATGAAAGCCCTCAATCTCCGTAGTTTGTTTTGAGTCAGGCATGCCTCATGAACAACCAACCACATAAAAAAGCTAACTTTGTAAGGGCCCCTGGACTTCCACTATTGTTCCATGACCAACTAATAGGGTTGCCCCTCTCAGTGTCAATCTAACGATCACAATTTGGCAAAACTATTTTGGGCAGGTGTGCCATCACATTTAAGAACCTCAGAAGATATTTGTGATCTATATGGCTTTTATGTATAACAAGGGTTCCTTTCATAGAATCACTAAATGAATCACATGAGGTGCAAAGTCAAATGCACAACTCATACATGGCCATGTGGGAGTGCTGATCTTTTTGTTCATTGTTGTGCATTAGTGTTCTTAGGTACTATAAGTTGGAAAATGTGATAGTACTATAAGTTGGAAAATGTGATAGAAAATTATGTATGACCTATTAATTGTGTCTTGATTATTTTCTCAACGGCTTTGAGGACAATAAACGTGCGAGAGGAGTTGGAAAAGTTGAATGTTTGGGTTGCCTACTTCAATTTAGAAAACGGGTATGGAAATCCCTCAGAGGTACAACAAAACCTTGATATAGAGCCATTTTTTTATGTTTGTTATTTTTCACTTTGCAATTACAATTTTTGTTCCGAATCCCATATTATTGATTACGATCCAGGAAGCCATTGCAAAAGTATTCCAAAGAGCATTGCAGTATTGTGATCCCAAAAAAGTGCATTTGGCCTTGTTAGGAATGTATGAGAGGACTGAGCAACACAAACTCACAGATGAACTTCTTAACAAGATGGTTAAGAAGTTCAAGCATTCGTGCAAGGTACTGACGCCTAAGAGTGGTTTTGGAAATACTTTGGCTGATCCCTATTTAACTATTGCTAACTCTTTTTGTCCTTTTTGCATTTAGGTTTGGCTCAGGCGGGTTCAGTGGCTGTTGAAACAAAACCAAGATGGAGTCCAGTCAGTGATGAATCGTGCTTTGCTAAGTCTTCCTCCACACAAACATATTAACTTTATTACATAGACATCTATTCTAGAGTTCAAGCGTGGGGTTCCTGACAGGGGCCGCTCCTTGTTTCAGAAGATGCTTCGTGAGTATCCAAAGAGAACTAATCTGTGGAGCGTATATCTTAATCAGGTACTGTATTAAACTGCACTTCATGTGTGTGTGAAGAAACTCTTTCTTAGTGTTCATGACTCAAAACTAAACCAAATGAACAGGAGATTCGACTGGGAGATGCAGATGTGATCCGTGCCTTATTTGAAGGGGCAATTACTCTCAGTCTTCCACCCAAAAAGATGAAGGTGATTATCATATTTTAAGACCCTGGAATATTCGTTAAGATGTTTCTTTCAATTGGTTTTCTTCTTATTTTAATTTGGTGGTGTCCTATCACTTTCTAATATTTTGTGATGTTTGGAGTGTAGTTCCTCTTTAAGAAGTATCTTGAGTACGAAAATACGCTTGGTGATGATGAACGAACGGAGTCTGTTGAAAGGAAAGCAATGGAATACGTTGAGAGCAGTCTTGCTTGAATTAAACCCAGCAGTCATGGAGCTACTCTTGGCATGGTTCCAGAGTCCTTCATAGTGCTGGAGAACAGATCATCGCATGGTATTGTTTCCAATTTAGAGATTGCCTTGAGGTTGAATCTGTCTGCTGTTGGGACGTACAAACACGACTAACTGTGCCTACAATGTATTGAAAGTAACGTCCACAGCACTATAACCACCGTCTCTTGCTGGACGACAGTTGAGTGATTGAAATAAAGCAGTTAGGAGATTGAAATGTGAGTTTTGAAACATGCTAGAGAGAAGAGAAGCATGCGGATTTCCGAAAAGTCACTTCAATTTTGTAACTTATGTAAAAGAGAATTTTTTGGAGAAATTGCGGTGTAAAGAGAATCTCAGTTTTATGCAAGAGAGATATGATATTGTGTAGGCGTCTGTGTGTATGAATATGAATTTTAGTAATTGATAACGAAGTCATTATTGATGCTATAAATTTTCTTGCGTAGGTAGGTGATCTCCATTCTATTTCCCGTTTCTATATGTGAAAAAGCTTATAAAGACTCTTGGTTTCCAACAAGATAAGTAGGAATGTTCTTTTTTTGTATATTATTATCTATATGAAGTCTTGAAATTGCAATTAACTACTGTATGTCCTTTTGATTGATGTCTTAAGGGGAAAAAAGCAAGTTTGTGGGAATCTATATATAATGTAAAACTAGATAAAAGAAAAGTGATGTCTTTGGTCAAGAATCTATTTACCTCTTTTTTTTTGTTCCTTTCTTTGATGATTTTTCCTATTTATTTGTTGATTGATGGACACGAATTTGTTTGTTCTCTATATCTTTTTGGTTAAACTTTCTTGCTCCTTAATTGCTTAGAGTATTTAGTCCAACATATATTGACTATATATATTGCAATCATGTATTAGAGGTATCACCTTTAAATTACATTTATAATTTAAGTATTAATCAGTAATCAATGACATCTTCAATCTATAAGGTTTTAGTTAAGTGCATGAAAATACTTAAAAAATTAAGCTCTCCTAAATATATGGGAAGAACCCTGATAAAATAAAAACTTTTAAATCTAAAAATAATAATAATAAAAAATATATATATATATATATAATTTTAATATTAGGAGAGTAATTACTTTAGAAAAATATATATACACTAGTGCAGCACTGCACAGCGCACTACTGCAGTACTACAAGGCACAAACTGCTCAACTGTCAACACAACAACATTTTCCAACTAGCCTTTTGGATGAACAAAAGGCATGCCATAGTAAATCCACACCATACAGTTCATTACAGTTCATACGTCATACCCCTAATTTGACTAGCAGAATTAATGCTTTCATGCATGTGTCCATGGGAACTTTGATAAAATAACGGAACAAAAAGCAGAGGAAGAGTACTTGAAACAAATCGATTGATCAAAAAGGCATGAGACCACGGTTCATTAGAAGAAATTCCACAAAATCGAAACATTATCACTCAATTCATTCACTAATTTGAATTGATTTGGCCGCAGTAGAGAACTACTATCAGAGAATCGCTTCAAAGATTTCAATCAACTTAAACTATAAACACTTTTTACATTCAAAGTCATAGTATGAAAATGTAACACCCCACGTTGTATGTGATGTTTTAATTCTCGATGAAAATGATACTGCTTCTATATTTTTAGCATAACTTTTTATAGCATGGTCCATATTAGGTGATTGAAATTTTTGAATAACCCTAACATCATTACGTACAACTTTCGTGAAGACCATATCTTAATATTAAGAGGCTAAGTAGGGCAAATAAATTATTTTTTGCTAGACATGGTGTTGTGACGAAATGGAGTGTTTGTAGAAGAAAATTCATATCTCACCGTACGATACTCCAAATCGGTTGATTTTTGAACGACCTGAAATTAGACTTCTAGAGCTACAATTCATATGAGACACTAAATCCTAATGAGGAATTTATCTTGTTCAAACGAAGCTCCGAAAAAGGGTATTCCGTTAAAAGAAGGTTCATCTCACCAACCACGGAAAGATCTAGATCTATTTGATATCACTAATGACATCAATAGTCCTCCATTTGACATCATCCATGAGATTAAAATCCTCCATTGAATTTTTAAAATCATCTTTTGTAATTATTTTTATTTATTATTAGGTCCCTCCTCCACAACTATAAATACCCACCTTATTTCCTGATTTTATTCATCAAGCTTTCTCAAGCAACTCTTCCCTCTATACACTTCTTTACTCATTCTCAAATATATATTTAGTTTTTAGTAGTGTAGAAATACTATTTCGGTAATTCTTATTAGAATTACTCATTCCAATAATTCTTCTTCTATTGAGTTAGATATATTTATGCATTGAGATTATTATTATTTTTATCTCTCATATTATTGGAATTATTATTCGTGGTTACTTTTCCATGAATCCTAATTGATTTGATGTTCATGAATATTTTTATTCATTTTTTGAGTAAAGATGTTGGCTTTTAATATTCATTGGCAAAAAGAGTGATTTGAATTAATACTTTCTATGTATTTTATTGAGTTTTGAATGATCAAAAGAATTGAGTTTAAATGATTTAAACTCTTTGGATTAAATGATGTTTTGAATAAGATGTTTTAAAGTGTAATAATTAATAAAGAGGTAATGAGATGTTTTGGATTACTAGAGATGTCTTGATGATATTCGTTATTCATGCCTCCTAGTTTCATCTTCATTCGAGGACGAATGATCCCAAGGGGAAGATATTGTAACACCCCCTAAAACGTTGTATGTGGTGTTTTAATTCTCGATGAAAATGATATTTTTTCTGTATTTTGGGCATAAATTTTCATAGATTAGTCCAAATTAGGTGATTCAAATTTATGAATAAACCCAACGACATTACCTAGAACTTTATAGTCCATATCTTAAGATTTGAAGGACACGTAGGTCAAATAAATTAATTTTTACAAGACATGGTGCTGTGATAAAATGGAGTATTTGTGGAAAAAAATCATATCTCACGGTATGATACTCCAAATCAATTAATTCTTGAACGACGTGAAAGTATACTTTTAGATCTACAATTCATATGAAGACACCAAATCCTAATTAGAAAGTTATCTTGTTCAAACGCAGCTCCGAAAAATGGTATTCTGTTAAAAGAAGGTTCATCTCACCAACCATGGAAATATCTAAATCTATTTGACATCACCCATGACTTCAATAGTCCTCCATTTGACATCATCCATGAGATTAAAATCCTCCATTGATTTTTCAAGATCATCCTTTGCAATTATTTTTATTTATTGTTAGGTCCCTCCTCCACATCTATAAATATCCACCTTATTTTCTCATTTTATTCATCAAGATTTCTCAAGCAACTCTTCTCTCTATACACTTCTTTACTCATTCTCAAATATAGTTTTAGTTTTTAGTAGTGTAGAAATACTATTCTGGTGATTCTTATACTCCAGGTAGTATTCAAAATGCTCCGACGAGGAGAAAAGGCTAGGGGTTCAAAAGTGGTCATTGAATTTTTCAATTCAGAGTAAAGCTTCGAATTCCAGGATATGTAAGGCTATTCATATCATTGGATTGAGTTCATTCATGTGCCCAATATTTAAATTCATAGTAATTGAGTTATAGTTGAGTTTTACTCAAATCATGAATTCTAAATGAATCAATTCTTCTTCCATTGAGTTAGATATATTTATGCATTGAGATTATTATTATTTTTATCTCTCATATTATTGGAATTATTGTTCATGGCTACCTTCCCATGAAGCTTAATTAATTTGATGTTCATGAATATTTTTACACTTGTTTTGAGTAAAGATGTTGGCTTTAAATATTTATTGACAAAAAGAGTGATTTGAATTAATACTATATATAATTTTATTGAGTTTTGAAAGAGCAAAATAATTGAGTTTAAATGAATTTGAGTAAATGATGTTTTGAGAAAGATGTTTTGATGAGATGTAAATAATGTTTTGAAGTGTAATGATTGATGAAGAGGTAATAAGATGAGTTTGATGTTTTTCCAATAAGACTAGATGATGATGTTAATATGAGCACATATTTTTGGAGTAGTATTGAGCACCGAGTTGGGTAAGAGTTTAATTGACTCAAACCCAGAACTATGTAACCAGTGTAGGATGGAGGTTATACCTCTTAAGTCCCCAAAAGAGGACTTCGATGATTGTATCCAAGATGATGATGTCCTTTAACCTGACAAGGTATTGGATGGATGTAACAATGACATCGCTTCGTTGTATCATCACTAGCTCATAAGTGATGGTTGTCAGTTAAAGAAACTCCCAACTAAGTAAGCATTGCTTATTATTATTATTATTGTTAAACTTGATGTTGAGATGATGTTGAGTTGTGAGCCGAGTCTTCCTTAAAGGAGTTTCTTGATATATGTCATTACTTTCCTGCTATGTTACATACTCGTACATTCCATTTACTGACGTCATTCGACCTGCATCATTTTATGATGCAAATATAGGTGTTAGAGATCCTCAACAAGCGCATCATTGAAGATTATTACTTTCCAGCTATTTGGTGAGTCCTTCTATTCGGAGGAACTCTTTATCCTTTTATTATTGTTGAGTATTATGTTTCTTTTGAGGTAGTCATGGACATGTCATTGGCACCATCTGATAGTGTTAGAGGATTCATAGACAGAGTTTGATTATATAATTGGAGTAGTTCTCCTTTGAAACTACTTCTTCTAAAGATTATTTCTTTCATTTGGTGTTGATGATAGCGGGCCAACATAAGTATTCTTATTTTTACTTAAGTCTTTCGATGATAAACGAATGAGTGATGAGAATAAGTGGTTCTATCGGAAGCCAGAGATGATTTATGAGTGCCGGCCACGCCTAGGGCACCCTCTCAGGGCGTGACAGAAAAAAATCAAAGATAGGATCAAGAACTCATACTGATAATGTCGACGATAAAATGAATATGATCTATAGTCATCATAATCTGTAGTTGCCTTTGATAAAAAACATGAATGAACGAACAGAGAATTCAGGTGTCACGCCCCGGGAGGGTACCCTAGACGTAACCGGCACTCGAAGGCCATCTCTGACCTCCGAGCGAACTACTTGGTACAGTCACTCATTCATTCAAGCACATTCTATTAGCAGAAAACTCAATTTAAGAAATACTTCTCATATCATAAGGGCCGAAGGCCAAACATTTACAATCAAGACGATAATCAAATTAGGAATCCTCAAGATGACTGCTCGACCTCCTCACATCTCAGTCTATGAAGCCTCTATTCAAGTCTAAAAGGTGCCAATGACAAACCCATAACTACCGACAATCTAAATAAGAAAAGGACAATCAAAAACTGTACAAGAAGGCCCAATATCCTCCGAAAACTAGGAGGACTCACCGACTGGCTGGAAGTGTATGTGGATCTTCAACGGAGTGCCAGTTGATGATCTCTAGTACCTGTCTCTGCATCATGAAACGATGCAGGCCAAATGGCGTCAGTACATGGAATGTACGAGTATGTAAAATGGCCGAATACAACGAATATCAATGAAGAATCAATCAACTCGGGAACTCAACTCAAAAGCGATAACAACTCAATCAAATGTCCTAATTCTAAACAAGAGTATGATTTAGACTGGACCAAATCATATACAATTCAACTCAATCTGACTCAGAGTGCTATCAAAACTTATTTGGGAGTTTCTCTTAACCGACAACCAACACTTATGAGCTAGTGAAGGTACAATGAAACGACGTTGTTGCCACGCTCGTTCATACCTTGCCAGGGCATGAACGACGAACACTCATTGATCCAATCCAACCAGGTCCTATAATGTCAGGACAAAAGCTCTCGGGGAAGCATTCG
The DNA here is from genome assembly GCF_947179165.1 of Solanum dulcamara. NCBI lineage: Eukaryota > Viridiplantae > Streptophyta > Magnoliopsida > Solanales > Solanaceae > Solanum > Solanum dulcamara. The sequence goes on from NC_077237.1 coordinate 72,177,416, forward strand.
ACTTTAACGGTTCAATCCCCCCTACGTTTGGCAACACAGGTATTGGGTTCGAGTATGGACTATACTCTTGCCCAATTCGGTGCTCGATACTCCTCCCAAGACTCAATGCTCATAAAACTCCATCAACTCAACTCAATCAACTCATATCAACAAGTCTCATTACAACCTTGTCGACTCATCAACTCTATCACAATCAAATCTCAATCTCAATGCTCAATCTCAATCATATCTTCAAGGAAGCTTTAAATGCACATATATAACATCATCTAGATATAAAATCAATCATTACCTCCATCTATTTGAGAAAAATCTGTGTGACTCATCACATCTCCAAGACTTCAAATCGACATTCTTATAATAGGCAACATTTTTAAGAAAATAGTATACTTTATAGAATCTATATAATTAACAAGATCAACAAAACATATTTAGCAACTCATTTCCTCATCATCTCATACTTACATAAGGGCTCATTTTAGGAATCTCTTAGTTCAACAATATTGGCACATAAATACTTAAATAAGATGGAAACAAAACTCATTCAAACATTTACCATACCAAGAAACTCCATTTTCATGGATATCTAACCTCAACACAAGAATAGGGCACATGGGTGGACTCAATCCATGTTTTGGTTAGCCTTACATACCTTAGTGAAGACTTTGAAGAAACTTTGATGTTGGGTCTTCAATGGAAGCTTGAGGTTTTGAAGCTCTTGGACTCCTTTTTGGTTGGAAATGGAGAAGAAGAGAAGAGAGAAGGGAGAGCTCCTAGGGCTTTTTAGAGAGAGTGGGGGGGCTGCCAAATGAGTTCCCAAAAGACCAAGGGCTACATATATATAATTGGGTAAGTTCCCAAATTGCCCCTCCTCAAAATGTTTTGAAAATAGGCTAAAACGCCCTTGGCGCGATAGTGGCGCGTCGCGCCCTTACAGCGCCAAGGCCAATCACGCCCAAAACCTGCACAGCTTTTAGTGGCGCGTCGCGCCAGGGACCAAACTACTAAGGCATGTTCCTGGCGCGATAGTGGCGCGCCGCGCCCTTACAGCGCCAAGCCTATTGTTCTAAATTCTGGGAATTTGGCCTGAAAACCCTGCACACTTTTAGTGGCGCGTCGCGCCAGGGACCAAACTACTGAGGCATGTTCCTGGCGCGATAGTGGCGCGTCGCGCCCTTACAGCGCCAAGCCCATTTCCCAGCAGTTGTAACCTAGGCCAAAGATTAGGATCCCTGCCGTGCTAGTTCATCTTAGGACCGTCATATCTTTTGACTCCGAACTCCAAAATCTACGTTCTTGGTGGCGTTGGAAAGAAGGCTCGACGACCTTTAATTTGATAGGTCGTGGGCTACCCGGATTGACGTCTTTCAAACAATAGGGTCATTGAAAGTCGACCCTTACGTGAACTAGTCCTATACTTAGCCACGATGGATCTTTTGGACTTAGCTCGGTCCTAGGGGTCCTCAATTACCCCACATCACCTCCACGCTCTTAAACTCCTTAGGGACTCATCTTAACTCAAGCACGTACTTCAAAATAAATACGATGGGCCCCACACGTGTACAAAGAAGGTTCGAATCTTAGGAAAATTTTTGAGGGGTGTTACATTATCTCCCCCTTGGGATCATTCGTCCTCGAATGACGAGCAACCAAGAATAGACTCGGGGTAAAAATCACAATCAAAATTCAGTCATTCAATCAATCAAATTTCTAATCAAGTATCAATCAAACTCAAAAAGGCACAAATGAATTCGAGTCAAGGAAATAGTCATTACCTTCAATATTCTCCTCGGTAGGCACGAATAGATGTGGATATTTAGATTTCATGGCTTTCTCTGCTTCCCATATGGCTTCCTCAATAAGTTGATTCCTCCACAGAACTTTGACTGAGGCGACTTCTTTGTTTCTCAATTTGTGGATTTGGCGATCAAGAATTTGGACTGAGACCTCTTCATAAGACAAACTATCCTTGATTCCAACGCTGTCAATGGGGACCACCAACGAGGGGTCGCCCAAGCACTTTTTCAACATCGAAACGTGGAATACCGGATGAATAGAAGCTAGCTCTGAGGGTAAGTCCAACTCATAAGCAACACTCCCGATTCGTCTCAAAATTTGGTACGGGCCAATATATCGAGGACTAAGTTTCCCCTTCTTTCCAAACCTCATGACACCCTTCATGGGTGACACTTTCAAATACACCCAATCATCCACCTCAAACTCTAAGTCTCTCCTCCTCACATCGGTGTAAGATTTTTGGCGACTTTAGGCTGTCTTTAGCCTCTCCCGGATAACTCATACCTTCTGCATGGCTTGATGAACGAGGTCAGGCCCAATCAACTCGGCTTCACCTACTTCAAACCAACCAATGGGCGATCTACACCTCCTCCCATACAAGGCTTCATAAGGAGCCATTTGAATGCTTGCATGATAGCTATTGTTATATGCAAACTCTATGAGAGGCAAGTGATCATCCCAATTGCCCTTGAGGTCAAGCACACACGCCCTCAACATGTCTTCCAATGTTTGAATGGTGTGCTCTGCTTGGCCATCTGTCTGGGGATGGAAGGCTGTACTCAAGTTCACCCTCGAACCTAGTCCCTTCTGAAAGGATTTCCAAAATTGGGAAGTGAATTGAGCTCCTCTGTCTGAGATGATAGACAAAGAGACCCCATGCAATCTAACGATCTCCTGTATATACAACTTTGCATACTCTTCTGCAGTGTCAGTAGTCTTAACCGCTAAGAAGTGAGCTGCTTTCGTCATTCTATCCACAATCACCCAAATGGAATCATGCTGCTTTCGGGACTTCGGCAAGCCTGCAATAAAGTCCATGTTGATCATCTCCCACTTCTATTCTGGGATTTCTATGTTTTGGGCTAGACCACATAGTCTTTGATGCTCAACCTTCACTTGTTGACAATTCGGGCATTTAGAAACGAATTCCGCAATATCCCTCTTTATACCACTCCACCAATAGATCTCCCTCAAGTCATGGTACATTTTTATGGAACCCGGATGAATAGAGTATCTAGAACTATGCGCTTCGGCCATAATCCTCTCTCGAATATCATCGACATCCGGCACACACAATCTATTTTTGTACCGTAACACACCATCTCCCCCTTGGGTAAAAACCATTACCTCTTGTTTATGAACGCCTCCCTTCAATTGGAGAAGGATGGGATCTTGGTCTTGCTTCTCCTTCACCTCTGCCATAAGTGAGGACGTAGACCCATCCTGAATGGTAACTCCGCCTTCATTATTCTCTTCAGATGAACTCCCAATCGGCCTAATCTGTGTACCTCCTTCGCCAATTCCCTCCTTCCTTTCTCCACGTGGCTAGTGCTACCCATGGACAACCTGCTAAGAGCATCCGCAACAACATTAGCTTTACCTGGATGGTAGAGGATGCTCATATCATAGTCCTTGAGTAGCTCAAGCCATCTCTTTTGCCTAAGGTTGAGTTCCTTCTGGCTAAAGACGTATTGCAAGCTCTTGTGATCGGTGAATACATCGATATGCACTCCATACAGGTAGTGGCGCCAGATTTTAAGTGCAAACACCACAGCTGCCAGCTCAAGGTCATGAGTTGGGTAATTTCTCTCATGAAGCTTAAGCTGTCTTGAGGCATAGGCTATCACCTTCCCCCTTTGCATCAACACACAACCCAAACCAATTCTGGAGGCATCACAATAAATCACAAAACCTTATGTTCCATCGGGCAAGGTTAGAACAGAAGCAGTGGTTAGCTTGGTCTTCAATTTCTGGAAACTCTCCTCACAAGCATCAGACCATTGGAACTTTGCCTTCTTTTGGGTCAGCTTAGTCAATGGTGATGACATGGATGAGAATCCCTCTACAAACCTTCGATAGTACCCGACCAAGCCCAGAAAGCTCCTTATCTCTGTTGGGGATGTGGGTCTAAGCCAATTCTTCACAGCTTCTATTTTCTGAGCATCCACCTGAATACCATCTCCAGATACAATGTGGCCTAAGAAGGCCACCTATGAAAGCCAAAATTCATATTTAGAGAAATTTGCATACAATACCTGGTCCCTCAAAGTTTGTAGAACGACTCTAAGATGATAGGCGTGCTCCTCTTCATTCTTGGAGTACACCAGAATATCATCTATGAATACAATCACAAACATATCAAGGTACGGTTTGAATACTCAGTTCATGAGATCCATAAAAGCGGCGGGAGCATTAGTCAACCCAAAAGACATGACCAAAAATTCAAAGTAGCCATAACGAGTCCGGAAAGCAGTCTTCGGAACATCGCATTCTCTCACCTTCAACTGGTGGTAGCCGGATCTCAAGTCTATCTTTGAGAAACAAGTGGCACCTTGAAGTTGGTCGAATAAGTCATCTATTCTGGGGAGAGGGTATTTGTTCTTCACAGTGACTTTATTCAACTGCCTGTAGTCGATACACATTCTAAGGGACCCATCCTTCTTCCGCACAAATAGGACTGGAGCACCCCATGGCGAGACACTCGGCCTAATGAATCCCTTATCTAACAAGTCCTTCAACTGCTCCTTCAACTCCTTCAACTCGGCCGGAGCCATTTTATATGGGGGAATTAAAATAGGCTGGGTATCAGGAAGAAAATCAATCCTGAAGTCGATCTCCCTATCGGGAGGGACTCCAGGCAGATCTTCGGGAAAGACATCCAGAAATTCGTTGACAATCAGAATCGACTCAAGAGATGGGGACTCAATACTGTCATCTTTTACTCGGACAAGATGGTAAATACACCCTTTTGAGATTAGCTTCCTGGCCCTAAGGTATGAAATAAACTTACCCTTAGGCACAAAGGGACTACCCTTCCACTCTATGACAACCTCATTCAGGAATTTGAACTTGACAATCTAAGTTCTACAATCAATAGAGGCATAACAGACATAAAGCTAGTCCATGCCAAGGATCACATCGAAATCAACCATGTCTAACTCAACCAAGTCAGCCAAGGTGTCCCTGTAAGGTATTGACATGGTGCAATCTCTATAGACTCTCTCAGCTAGGACAGAATCACCGACAGGAGTGGCCACACAAAAGGGCTCAAGAAAACGTTCAGGGATTTTATTGAACTTACTAGCCACATAGGGAGTCACAAAAGATAAGGTGGCACCTGGATCCATCAATACATAGCAATCAAAGGAAGAGACTCGAATCATACCCGTCACGACGTTTGGTGAGTTCTCCTGATCTTGGCGACTACCCATGGCATATAGGCGGTTTGCACCTCCGCTCGTACCTGGAGTAGTGCCCCTCTGATTACCTCTGGCTGGTGGTGCGGTGGCAGAGGACCGGGCTCTGTTCCCCCATGCTGGGCACTCTTTCTGAAAATGGTCTATTTGGCCTCATTTATAACAACCCATCCTCCCCATTCTGCACTCTCCCAAGTGAAGCTTACCACACTTGACGCATGGTGGCTTTCCCTTCAAACCCTGACTTACACTGGCCAGGGATTGAGAAACCTGGGGTCTGAAATTCTGGCGACTTTGTCCCTGCCGATCATACCTATCATGCGGCATCGGTGCGCTGGCGGTAGATGAGGCATAGGTGGAAGGCCTCTTCTGGAAGAAGGACCTGTTGCCCCTGTTTTGCCTCTGCTCATTCTCATGCCCAGCTGATCTTGCCTTTTTGCTCAGGTGCTCTTCTCTGTCTTTTCTTTTCTCCTCCTCTACCTGTTGAGCATACACCATTAATCTGGAAAGATCCATATCCGAGATCAACAATACTGCCTTGCACTCTTTCTTCACATGCCTCCCTAATCCAGAGACGAATTTCCTCATCCTTGACCTCACATCAGGAATCATCTCTGGAGCATACCTGGACAGCTGGATGAACTTTAGGCCGTACTCCTTAACCGACATACCTTCCTGCTTCAGATTAACAAATTCCTCCACCTTCGCTTCCCTCAATTCTTGGGGAAAGAAGTGGTCAAGAAAAGCCCCCTCGAATTCATCCCATCTAGCAAGTTCAGCATCTTCACCCCTACTCTGCTCCCATTGGTTATACCAAATATTTGCCACATCTTTGAGTTGATAAGACACCAACTCGGCCCCCTTAATTTCTGTAGCGTGCATAGCTTTTAGAATCTTCCACATGTCATCAATAAAATTCTGGGGATCTTCATCAACCTTAGAACCCATAAATGCCGGTAGGTTCATCCTCAGAAAGTCTCTAATTCTAGTGGCAACAGATGGCTCCTGGGAACTAGAGCTAAGAGTCGGCGAACTCTGATTACCACTTCGGGCAGCCACTAGTTGAGTGAGCATTGCAATGGCCCCTCGAAATTCAACTTCTGATGTGGGTGCAGGTGGAGTAGATGACACTTGAGGTGCCTCCGCATATCTCGCGGGTCGGCCTCTAGCCCTTGCTGGGCGTGCCTCTGACTGTGGCATCCCTGCATTATCAATATTCCTCTGGCTAGCGGTACGTTTAGGAGGCATTATCTGTAACGTATAAACGCACGAATTAGAAAGGAAGTTTCATGGAGTTTAACCCCATCGCACGAATTCAGAGTATGAAAGAAGGGAAACAATTCCTAATGTCCTATAGCCTCCCGCTTATAAGTGTGGTGCACAACACACCCATAAGCAAGACTCTACTAGACACGGCTTCATAGACTCCCTAGGACACTTGAACTCTATGCTCTGATACCATGTTTGTCACGCCTCGGGAGGGTACCCTAGACGTAACCGGCACTCGAAGGCCATCTCTGACCTCCGAGCGAACCACTTGGTACAGTCACTCATTCATTCAAGCACATTCTATTAGCAGAAAACTCAATTTAAGAAATACTTCTCATATCATAAGGGCCGAAGGCCAAACATTTACAATCAAGACGATAATCAAAATAGGAATCCTCAAGATGACCGTTCGACCTCCTCACATCTCAGTCTATGAAGCCTCTATTCAAGTCTAAAAGGTGCCAATGACAAGCCCATGGCTACCGACAATCTAAATAAGAAAAAGACAATCAAAAACTGTACAAGAAGGCCCAATATCCTCCGGAAACTAGGTTGACTCACCGACTGGCTAGAAGTGTATGTGGATCTTCAACGGAGCGCCGGTTTATGATCTCTAGTACCTGTCTCTGCATCATGAAATGATGCAGGCCAAATGGCGTCAGTACATGGAATGTACGAGTATGTAAAATGGCCGAATACAATGAACATCAATGAAGAATCAATCAACTCGGGAACTCAACTCAAAAGGGATAACAACTCAATCAAATGTCCTAAGTCTAAACAAAAGTATGATTTAGACTGGACCAAATCATATACAATTCAACTCAATCTAACTCAGAGTGCTATCAAAACTTATTTGTGAGTTTCTCTTAATCGACAACCAACACTTATGAGCCAGTGAAGGTACAATGAAACGACGTCGTTGCCACGCCCGTTCATACCTTGCCAGGGCATGAACGACAAACACTCATGGATCCAATCCAACCAGGTCATATAATATCAGGACAAAAGCTCTCGGGGAAGCATCCGACTTTAACGGTTCAATCCCCCCTACGTTTGGCAACACAGGTATTGGGTTCGAGTATGGACTATACTCTTGCCCAATTCGGTGCTCGATACTTCTCCCAAGATTCAATGCTCATAAAACTCCATCAACTCAACTCAATCAACTCATATCAACAAGTCTCATTACAACCTTGTCGACTCATCAACTCTATCACAATCAAATCTCAATCTCAATGCTCAATCTCAATCATATCTTCAAGGAAGCTTTAAATGCACATATATAACATCATCTAGATATAAAATCAATCATTACCTCCATCTATTTGAGAAAAATCTTTGTGACTCATCACATCTCCAAGACTTCAAATCGACATTCTTATAATAGGCAACATTTTTAAGAAAATAGTATACTTTATAGAATCTATATAATTAACAAGACCAACAAAACATATTTAGCAACTCATTTCCTCATCATCTCATACTTACATAAGGGCTCATTTTAGGAATCTCTTAGCTCAACAATATTGGCACATAAATACTTAAATAAGATGGAAACAAAACTCATTCAAACATGTACCATACCAAGAAACTCCATTTTCATGGATATCTAACCTCAACACAAGAATAGGGCACATGGGTGGACTCAACCCATGTTTTGGTTAGCCTTACATACCTTAGTGAAGACTTTGAAGAAACCTTGATGTTGGGTCTTCAATGGAAGCTTGAGGTCTTGAAGTTCTTGGACTCCTTTTTGGTTGGAAATGGAGAAGAAGAGAAGAGAGAAGGGAGAGCTCCTAGGGATTTTTAGAGAGAGAATGGGGGCTACCAAATGAGTTCCCAAAAGACCAAGGGCTACATATATATAATTGGGTAAGTTACCAAATTTCCCCTCCTCAAAATATTCTGAAAATAGGCTAAAACGCCCTTGGCGCGATAGTGGCGCGTCGCGCCCTTACAGCGCCAAGGCCAATCACTCCCAAAACCTGCACAGCTTTTAGTGGCGCGTCGCGCCAGGGAACAAACTACTGAGGCATGTTCCTGGCGCGATAGTGGCGCGCAGCGCCCTTACAGCGCCAAGCCTATTGTTCTAAATTCTGGGAATTTGGCCTGAAAAACCCTGCACACTTTTAGTGGCGCGCAGCACCCGGGACCAAACTACTGAGGCATGTTCTGGCGCGATAGTGGCGCGTCGCGCCCTTACAGCGCCAAGCCCATTTCCCAGCAGTTGTAACCTAGGCCAAATATTAGGATCCCTGCCGTGCTAGTTCATCTTAGGACCGTCATATCTTTTGACTCCGAACTCCAAAATCTACGTTCTTGGTGGCATTGGAAAGAAGGCTCGACGACCTTTAATTTGATAGGTCGTAGGCCACCCGGATTGACGTCTTTCAAACGATAGGGTCATTGAAAGTCGACCCTTACGTGAACTCGTCCTAAACGTAGCCACGATGGATCTTTTGGACTTAGCTCGGTCCTAGGGGTCCTTAATGACCCCACATTACCTCCACGCTCTTAAACTCCTCAGGGACTCATCTTAACTCAAGCACGTACTTTGAAATAAATACGATAGGCCCCACACATGTACAAAGAAGGTTCGAATCTTAGGAAAAATTTTGAGGGGTGTTACATCAGGGATTCAGAAAAGATAAGAAAAGTATGAATAATGTTATGGAGGGAAGAGGGATGAGTTTATATAGATATAAAAAGTTAATAGAGTTATAGCACCGCACAGTGCACACTTCATTGAACAAAGAACAAAGCTAAATTCACAATCATTTTCTCAGAAATCAACCCAAACTTCATAGTGAAATCTTGAAATTAAATGCAAATTAGAATTTGAGACTTACGTCTCCGGCTAAGCAGTGAGTGAAGAGTAAAATTGTGAGTTTCTAAGTCTTTAGATTCGATGAGAACTGAGAAGACTCAAACTCTCGAATCTGAAGTCTCGAGCGTCTGACTACTAACCACTAATAAGTGAGCAAACTCTAAGAGTGAATCAAAAAAATCATCGCCTCTCTTGAGTCTCGCCTGAGAAAAATGTCACCACACTTTCACCTCGTCTGAGTAACTGAGCAGTGGTGATTTGAAAAGAGAAATAGAGAGCAATGGGTATAGTTATTGGCGGTGTATTAGGAAATAGGAATAACTTCTAAGAAGTAAAGCCTTAAGACCCTAACTAAGTAATGCAGGAATGGGAATAAAATAGTAAATTGGAAATATACTCCTTGCTTACATGTTCTTTATAATTTCTTTATCTTTGGAGCTCAGTAGGTATTCATACTGCACTTCTGCACCTTACAAATCGTATTACGGGTTTTCAGTACTGATTTAGGTATTGTGCGGAGCAGCTATTGGATTTTGGAGACTTGGGTGAGCTCTTGGCGTTCAGAGTTGCCTATCTCCTTCTATTTTGGACTTGGACTAGTCTTTATTTTGTATTCGGAGATAGGCTATATTACTATTACTATTATGGTATCTGTATAAACCTTGTATCTCCTTATTTAGTTTAGTAGCTCAACTACCAACTAATACCAAGTCTTGGGGGGTATCTTATTGTATTGTCCTCATTCTATTTTTTTTGTATTAATATTACTATTATTCATTTCTTTTCTTCCGCTTGTGATGGTTCATTGCCTATGGTTCCAGACGATGGGGTTAGACTTACCTATTGGTGGGTTGATAGTAGGTGTCATCATGACTTAAGAAATCGTGTAATGGCAATATGACATTTTAGGCAGGCGAGCAAGTACTCCTAAAAGTGTCACCTGTCAAAGGGGTAATGAGGTTTGGTAAGAAGGGCAAGATCAGTCCTCGCTATATTATCCCTTTTAAAATTCTTGACTATGTAGGGCCAGTGGCGAACATATTGGTCTTACAACCTAGCTTATCTGAAGTACATCCGGTATTCCACATGTCGATGCTGAAAAAGTACCATAGAATGGAGATTACATCATTAAGTGAGACTCATTTCTGTTAGATAAGGATCTTCAGTACGAGGAAGAGCCGATTTCAATCCTTGATTGCGATGTCTAAAAATTGAGGACTAAAGAGATAAACATGGTAAAAGTACAATGGAAGCATTGTTCGGTGGAGGAAGCTACTTGGAAAATCGATAAGGACATGCGATACAAGTATCCTCAGTTGTTCGTCGAAGCAGATACTACCTTATCTCTACTTTAGCCTTATTTTTCCTAGTTAGCCACTCGGGGATGAGTGACGGATAAATTGGTATCTATTATAATGACATGTTCCCATTATTATGGATAGGATAAGGGAAAAGGAATTTTGGCCAAAACACTTTGGGTAGTAACTTCAAAAAAATTGAGCCTAGGCCAAACTTGGATGAATTCTGAGTCATGCGAGGTCTAGGGTGACCTGAAACAGGTGAGGAATTGAATTGGCAATTTATTAGATTAGTGTATAGCCAAGACGATATAGAAAAGTTATGGCTTCATGAAATTTCATTTGGGTGAGTAAATCTTCCAAAATTGGATTTGGTGTGAAGGGTACGATTTAAGATGTCATGGTATGGGGTGTGTTGTGAAATAAAGGTTTGGAGCTCAAGTTTCGAGCTCTCAATTTCCGTGCAACTCGTGAGAGCTGTATTTCTCCCGCTAAAGTGGGGTTGCCAGAGTGGAATGGTCCCGTTGTGGCGGGACAGTCGCAACTTAAAGACGGGAAAAAAAATCTCAAAATGGTTTATTTCATTCCCACTTAGTTCTTGAAAGACCAACAATGACCTAGGGTGATTTCCTACTGGTTTTCAGTCCAAATTGTTCCAAAGGTAAGTAATTTACTCCCTAAAATTGTGAATTGATTCCTAGAAACCATAATCTATAGTGGGTGATCTTGATGGGGGGTTTGGCTTGCAAACTAACTGTGGAAGGTAGCCCTAGAATGAGGGTAGGATCAAGGGGTTGGCCTAGGATGGGAATTGTGTTATAATTTATTATAGTTAGGCCATTTTATTGATCGTTTGAGTTTATTTACTGTTATTAGACTACGAACAAGCAGAACGAATCCGAAAAGGAAAAACTCTTGCATCTTACAATGGTTGAATCTTGAATTTGAGGTAGGTGATAGTTTTGTTTTCCTTATGTGTTTCATGTACTTGCTAAATTACTTCATGATATGCATATGTGTATATGAATAGAGAATCATGCTAGAAATTACATGAAATGATCACTACTGGCCTGGTTGTGATGACTTGTTCTTGGTGTTATAATGTTGACTATTATTGGTGAATAGCAATTACTTTTATGATGGATTGGGTGTCACGTTCCAATATATAATTGGATCGGATATCACATTTTGGCACATGTTTGGATCGAGTGTCACATTTTGACACAAATCTTGGATCGGGTGTCAGTTCCGACACAAACTAAGTATTTGTAGGTCCCATGAGAGGACCCTTATGTGAAATTACATGATATTGGGATTGATGAATTGTGACCTTGTCAAGTATTATTTGCGATGAAAATGGTTAAGTTATTTTGTATATATGTGCTTAGTATGTTGGGTTTACTTGTCCATGACTTGCTTACGGCTAACCGCGTGATCCTATCTGTACACGGTTGATTTTGTATACTAATACTACACTTGCTCTATCTTTATTGATTACAGGAAATATTTAGCCGGCTGCAGAGAGACCTCACCTAGAAGAGTGAGAAGTTGGTCGAGTTCAAGGGTGAGCTAATTCCTTCAGGCTGTCGTGAACTCTCTACTATTTCTAGTCCTTCTTCTGGGACTTAGATGTTTAGGCATTGGTTAATTCTTTGATGACTTTCTTGTGGGAATTGTACTCCCTTTCTAGACTTGTTAGTTCTTTAGAGTTTTGGTATGATTGACTTTCAGTGCCTAAGATGTTTTCCATGTGTTTTAAGATTGTTGATTGAATCTTTCCTGAGTTTATGGGGACTCATGCCTATTTTTCTAGTAAGACTGCTTCCGTATCCTTATCTTGTTTTATCTACTGCGTGTGTTATTTTTGGACTATTATAATGGTTCTCCCATCGGAAGGTTAGTGTGGATGCCAACCATAGCGGGTCAAGATCGTGACATTTATTTGTTGCATTCACGTGCATTTAGTTTGTATCCTCTCTTCCCCCTCCCCCTCTCTATATTCTATATTTTTAGCTCTCCATGTATCTTTGTATTTGAGGTGTCGGGAGTGTATTGTTGTATTCATAAATGCATTTATTGTATTATATATTTTCACGTTTCTCTAAATGTCTATGTTTTTTTAGGTGTTAGGCAATTGTAATTGTTGTATTCATACTTGCATGTGACCGCAATAAAATAGATGTCATTAGCCTATTATGTTACAAGGGTGAAAATGATACATGTTCAGAGATTCAGAGCTTAGAAGAAATTATGGATACCATTAGAGAAAATAATGTTGATGTTGAAGTTGAAGACGATACAATATCTTTGGAATCAGTTACGCATAAGGAAACACTTATCGCGTCTACAATTATTCAATTTTTTGGTGCAGTTCGAGAAGACAGCATCGAAACTTTTGGATGCAATAAGAAAAGTTAGAGATGAGCTTCAACAAGTTATAAATTTTAACAAAAAATAAAAAAACACTAGAATCGTATTTCACTAAATTGTCTTAGATATTATTGAAATTTTAAAGAATTATTAACTTATAATGTTAATGGGACCCATATATTTATATAAGGATCTTCTGAAAATATATTATCTTATCGAAATTGGTGATTTTGTCTACTATCCCAAGTTGGGATCGGAGAAACATATTATCTTAGAGAGTTTATTAATTTATCGAGGGCTCTACTATAAATATTATTGTAGAGCAAAAATTTTAAATCATTCAATCAATACCACTTAAATTTTTTTAGTATTAATAAGATTTATTATGTATCTATTTTTCACTCAATGAGATGATTTAAGATCATTTAATTAATACTATATAATAAGTAATTTTATGGACAAATAATTGGACCCATGGATTATAATGCTAAACAACAGCAAAGGGACAAGGAATATAGAAAAAAATGAGGACTAGTAACAGCATACAAATAGTTGTAGTTCAAGGATCCCAAAATTATTTATCAAATAAGAAGTGAAAAAGAAGTTGTTTAGCTGGTGTAAATACAAAAAAAAATCAAATAAACAACTATTTGGAATTTTTTTTCAACGCGAAGTAATAAATCCATTTTATTATGGTTTGGGGCACATGTTAACTCGTATTTATTCATAATAGTTTTAGATCGATTGTTTGCATATTATTTTATCTTGTACAAATTGGACGAATCGAATAAGTTAGACCAGAATTGCTATCACTGTACGAGATTGTCAAAATTCCAATAGTCAAATAGACCAAGTGTTAAAATCCCGTTATATAACTTTTATGTGTGCACTTTAATTGTATGCATTGATGATTGATCAGTTTAAGAAAGAATAAATGACTTTCAAAATTTATGATCCAAATGGAGATATATTTATAATGATTATAAATTATTTTATTAAAAATAAAATAATTATTTTATTAAAAATAAAATAATTATTTTAAAATGGTAAAATTATGAATATAATCTTTACTAAAAATAGCCTTAAAAAAGAAATTGCATTACATAAATTGGAACAGTGAGAATAGTATTATTTGGCTTCACCTCGTTAAACAAGTCAAAATAGTGCCTTAACCAGATGTTCATAACAAATACTTCCCCCATTTATTTTTATTTGTCAAATTTTGACTTGTCACACCTATTAAAAAAATAATGATTGATATTGTTAACCATATAGGTGGTTAGCAAGTTAATGGTGTAGTTAGTGAGTTAGTTAGCAGCTGTAAAGTAGTTAGTTGCAATATGCTTAGCTGTCTGTTAGTTAGTTACATAAATCAGTTAGTGAGTTGTATATATAGTTGGTAATATGTACAGAATCACACACAATTTCAATGTAACAGTCGAGTGCCAATCTCAAAATATCTTTCTCTCATTTCTTCTTCTTCTTCTTCATTTGACTCTTCTTAATCTTCTGTATGAGATCTATGATAACTAACTCCCATTAATGGAGTTATCATGGTATCAGAGCCTGCAATCATAGGAGGATTAAAGTGTAGCAACAATTACTAGATGCTTAGATCTCGCCATTGAAGGTGACATCGCAAGGAAGTGTCAAAAGATCGATCTATTCAGAAATTTCAGCTAAGCTACAATAATGATTAGTTCATCAAGTGAAGGAACTGACAATGCACCTGCTCGAACTACAAAAATTCCTGTAATCGATCACAATCATCCACTTTTTCTATAAACTACTGACACTCTAGGTAGTTCTTTGATCTCTCTTCAGCTAACAGGATCTGAAAACTATGCATATGGAGTAGGTCCTTTAGAATTGGACTTGTAGGTCGTAGCAAATTAGAATTTGTGGATGGTCAATTTCCTAAGTCTAAGTTTGAACCAGAGTTATATGATCAATGGGAAAAATGTAATGATGTAGTGTTTTCATGGATTACGAATGTTGTGAGGCCTAGTTTGCTGAGTTCTGTAGTGTATGCTTCTGATGCACGAAAGGTATGGCTTGATCTTCGAGAGAGATTTGATACTGTCAATGGATCTAGAATATTTTATCTACACAGAGAAATTCATACTCTCACTCAGGGAACAATGACTATTGCTGATTATTTTTCTAAACTGAGAGACCTTTGGGATAAATATGATGCACTCATGCCATGTCTATCATGTCCCTTTTCCTGAATCAGAAAAATTCGATGATCACTATGAGTACCAGAGGTTGCTTCAGTTCCTAATGGGACTGAATGAGTCCTATTATCCACCTAGGAGCCAAATCCTTATGATGAGTTCTATTCTTAATCTGAACATATCATATGCTCTTCTGATTGATCATGAGAGTCAAAGAAATTTAGTGAACTCTATTTCAATTGGATTAGGTGCAGTTGAAGGTTCAGCACTGTATAGTCAGGGGAATACTCACTATAACAGTGAAGGAGGCACATCTAAAATTGTGTTTCATGGTAATTCTTCGGGAAGAGGTCGGTGGATATAACTCATCTGGTAAAGGTTACAGTGGTGGAGGTTATAATAGTGTAGCAAGTTCTTCTGGAGGAGGTTATAGAGGAAAGAAGAGTAGTGTGCAGTGTGAACACTGTGTCTATAAGGGCCACTCTAAAGATCAATGTTACAACATTGTGGGCTATCCACCAGATTTCAAGTCTAAAAAGAAAACTCTACCTTTAGGATATGCCAATTAAGTTGAACTTCCACAAAACTTTAGGCAAGAGACCAGAGGGAACAACAGTCAAATTAAGACAGCATCAAGTTTAGTTCAACATCCTGAAGCTTTTTTCACTAAGGATCAGTATCATCAGATTCTACAACTTCTGTCCAAAACTGGTGCTGAAAATGGAGTAGAACCAACTACCAAAGCTTCTACTGCTGATGCAGGTAGTTCTATTTTCAAAGATTTTCTATGTAAATATAAAGCTGGGGAGTGGATAGTTGATAGTGGAGCTATTCATCACATCACCTCTAAGTTTGAAATACTAGATAATGGTAAGGAGGACTTGATAGTTCAAGGATCAAAGTCCATTTGCCAAATGGTAAATCAATTGCAGTCTCTCAAATTGATAACACTAGTATTTTTTACAAATCATACTATATCAAATGTCCTTTTCATACCTGACTTTAAGGTTAATTTTTGTCAGTCTCTAAGATCACAAAGGAATTGCAGTGTATGGTTGGTTTCTTTCCTGATTTCTGTATTTTCCAGGACCTTTATACTAAACAGGTGAAGGGGATTGGTAAGGAAGAACATGGAATCGACATACTAAGGGAAAGACCATATCAAGCTCCAAAGCAGTTGGTCAATAGTAGTAGTAGTCATAATATGTCTGTAGTTCAAAGTGTCTCTACGTTAGAGTATGTGGATATATGGCACAAGAGGTTAGGTCATGCTCCTATAAATGTAATAAAGAGACATGAACTCATTGAGTAATAAGGATCACCATCACTGTACAGTGTGTCCACTAGCTAAAGAATCCAAACTTTCTTTTTTCCTATAAGCACTCATATATCAAAAGCTGTGTTTGAGCTGTTATACTGTGATATCTGGGGACCTTATAGAGTGTCCACTCATAATGGAAAAAGGTTTTTGTGACTGTTGTGGATGACTATAGTAGATACACTTGGGTTTTATTGATTTCTTCTAAAGCTGACACTATAGTAGTGCTTAGACATTTTCTTAAACAAGTACAAAATGTTTTCTCTACAAGTTTCAAAATTATAAGAACTGATAATGGCTACGAATTTTTTAGTCATGCTTTCCAGTCTCTATTGTGTGACCTTGGGATTGCTCATTAAAGTACTTGTATGTATACACCACAGAAAAATGATATTGCTAAAAGAAAGAATAGAATCATTCTTGATATGACCAGGTCAATCAGATTTCAATCCTCTATTCCACTCAAGTACTGGGGTGAATATGTGTCTACTGTTGTGTACCTCATAAACAAACTCCCCTCCAAAATACTTGAGTTCAAATCTCCCTTTGAAAGGATATATTTACATCGACCATATCTATCACATCTTAAGGTGTTTGGGCGTCTATGTTATGCCACTTGTCCTAAGGTACTACATAAGTTCTCACCCAAAGCAGTTCCTGCAGTGTTTATGGGCTATTCCTCCACACAAAAGGGTTATGTATTGTATGATCTCCAAGCTCACTCATTATTTGTCAACAGGATTGTTGTCTTTTAAGAACACTTATTTCCCTTCAAGGACTTACAAGCTTCTCCTAATGCTCTATATCCAGTACTTGAACTAGTACTCCCAAATGTTGATCCTCTTCCTCATATGTCTTCTCCTCCAACTGATGTTCCTGAGGTGCCTCTAGTAGTATCTCCTAGTCCTGGTGCTTCTACATATGATATGATGTATATATATATATGAAGTTTCTATTTTACCAGTCTCAATTCCAGCTGAATCATCTAGAAAATCTACTCACCAAGTAAACTACCTTTCTGGCTGCAAGATTTTGTTACTAAGCCTAGAGGAAATGTCTATACTTATCATCTGGCTGATCACCTCTCTTATTCTCATATATCCCCATTCTAAAGGCAAGTGTTACAGGACTACTCAGTTATATGTGAACCAGTGTTCTTTAAAAAGGTTGTTGCTGATCCTGCTTAGGTCAAAGCAATGGAATTGGAGATTGTTGCTCTAGAAAGTAACAATACATGGAGTATAGTAGGCTTACCTCGTGGCAAGAAACCTATTGGGTGCAGATGGATCTATGAAATAAAATACTTGGCCTTAGGGGAAGTGGAAAGATTCAAGGCCAGACTTGTGGCCAAAGGATATAGTGAAAGAGAAAGACTTGACTATGAGGAGATATTTAGTCCAGTTGCCAAGATGGTCACAGTCAGGTCAATTGTAGCTCTGGTTGCTTCTAAAGGATGGTATGTTTACCAAATGGATGTCTACAATACTTTCCTCAATGGTGATCTATTAGAGGAGGTCTACATGGACATTCTTAATGGGTTTGCTAGATAGGGGGAGACTCATAAGGTTTGCAAACTACACAAGTCATTGTATGGTCTTAAACAAGCACTAAGACAGTGGAACATGAAATTAACAGAAGCATTAGTTCATATGGGATTTAAGCAAAGTCACTATGAATATTCATTGTTCACAAAGCTTGTTGGAAGTGACACTGTGATTGTGTTAGTGTATGTGGATGATCTATTAATTACTGGAAGTAATCATCAGTTGATATGCACCACAAGGCAAGATATTCGGAAAAGATTCAAAATGAAGGATCTAGGAGAGCTGAAATTTTTTCTGGGAATTGAGTTCTCTAGGTCTGACAAAGGTACTCTAATGTCACAAAGGAAATATACACTAGAATTGATCTCAGAATCTAGCCTAGGGGTAGCTAAATTTGCCTGCACACCTTTAGAGATGAATCAAAAACTCATATCTGTTTAGTATAATGAGCACATTTACAAGAGAGTAGCTGAAGATGACAAACTACTTAAAGATCCTACAAAGTACCAAAGATTGGTAGGAAGATTATTATATCTTACCACAACAAGGCCTGACCTTGCTTTTTCAGTACAAGTGTTAAGCTAGTTCATGCATTGTCCTAAGCTGTCACACATGGATGCAACTTTAAGAGTAGTTAGATATGTCAAAGAGGCACCTGGCTTAGGATTGTTAATGCCAGCAGAAGATACAAACAAACTCATAGACTATTGTGATTCTGACTGGAGAGCTTTCTTAGAAACTAGAAGATCAGTCACAGGGTACTTGGTAAAGTATGGAGGTGCACTCATCTCATGGAAGTCAAAGAAACAAGAGACAGTGTCAAGAAGTTCAGTTGAGGCAGAGTTCAAGAGCATGACTGCTAGTGCAGCTAAGATTACTTGGCTAATAGGATTGTACAAGGAACTGGGGATCGGTATAAGACTTCTGATAAATCTGTATGTGATAGTAAATCAACCATTCACATTGCAACCAATCCCATATTCCATGAGAGAACAAAATACATTGACATTGATTGTCATTTTGTAAGCTAAGGAAAAGGATTTGTCAAGGAATGCTGAAGACTGAACACATAAATACTAAAGATCAACTAGCTGACCTTCTGACTAAAAGTCTGGAAAAATTGCAACACAACATACTGCTAAGCAAACTTGGAATGAAGAATGTGTTTCAACCATAAGCTTGAGGGGGAGTGTTAACCATATAGGTGGTTAGCAAGCTACTGGTGTAGTTAGTGAGTTAGTTAACAACTCTAAAGTAGTTAGCTGCAATATGCTTAGCTGTTAGTTATTTAGTTACATAAATCAGTTAGTGAGTTGTATATATAGTTGGGAATATGTACAGAATCACACACAATTGCAATGTAACAGTCGAGTGCTAATCTCAAAATATCTTTCTTTCCTATCTTCTTCTTCTTCATTTGATTCTTCTTAATCTTCTATATGAGATCTATGATAACTAACACTCATTAATGGAGTTATCAGGTATAGTGAGTTTACCGTTTTATTCTTATTAATTAATAAAGTTTTAAACATATTCACTCAATATATTTTTCAAAAGCATTAACTCATTGTTAATAAATTGAGGGTCTAATATTAAAAAAATTGTTCTTTCTTAATTTGTCAAAATTGACAAGTAAAAAAAATTAAATTAAAAAATATTTGACAAATAAATAGGAACAGAAAGACAATTCTAGAGTTATTTGTTTCCCAATAAAGATAAACTGAGTGGAACATTTATCGATTTGTGTGTCCATCTACAACAGTAAAAAGGAATCAAGTGCGAATGTTCTTATGGACGTTAATTGGCTTACTTCAACATCAAATGGAAATAAAACAAAAACAGTCAAGATGAGGGGACGAAATAACCTGTAAAGCATATAATAGCTGATCAAAAAGACAAAATAAATTGCTTAAAAAGAAGATTTATTCCATAAAGCATCTCCCTTTACTTCTGAATGAAGGGAAAGTCAACAGAATCTACACAAAAGCTCTTATGGATGATGCCAAAATAAAAGGATGATACGAATTCAAAGTTATCTTCCCCTTATAAGAAAAATGATTTACCAACTATTCTTTTAGAAAAATCTCTTCTTGCCTGTAATAAATCAAAACTTTATTTCCTAAATTATTTTTTCTATAAAAGCAACTCCTTTTTTATTACACTTCTAAGTGATTTGTCAATTTGAATTTATTTTATTCATGTATGTTGTTGAAAGATGAAAGAGGAACCGACTTGTTTGTTCTTTAATTTGTGGGACGAATTAAGGCTGAAGTTGGTTCGTCAAGCTAGAGAAAAAAAATTAAAAGTATAACAAAATTGTACCAACAAAAATAAAGTATCTATAACATAAGAGTTTGCAGAAAAACGTCAACCACATACCTAAATTCTATTATTAACACTAAATTAGAGTGGAAAAGGGCAATTATTTAAATTAATTGAATAATACATTATTATTATACTCGATCATCATTATATTCAATATGTTCTCTCCTTTGAAAAGACAAACGAAGTATTCCAAATGAAGAACCCACGAACAAGCTTTTCAGCATTCAAGTGCCTAATCTCAAGGGCTTATGTCCGCTAAAAATTCTTTTTTTTCTTCTTCAAACCATTAATTGATCATTCTTGGGGAAAATTCTTGAAGGAACAGCAAATCGAGCTGAGAATGATCTAGAAAATTCTTGAGTGTCAACCAAGACCGATGAACCTTGATCGAAATTCTGAGAATAAGAATTAGGATCATAAGAAAACTGCATTGATGAGGACTTGGAATTGAAATTGGAGCGGCGTTCAAATAAATTCTTCTTCACCTTTCTCCATATTAATCTCCACATGGCCGATGCTTTCTTCTTCGATCGAAACGAAATGAAACGTTTGTATTCGCGCGCAGAATGGGTGCGTCGCAAGGAGAAATCGCGACCAATATTGTTTAACCCTCTTTGATAGTAGGAATGCTTGAACCCAAAACGTCTACATTACTAACAGGAAACTCTTAATAACATGTACAGTAGAGAATAAGAGAAGAAAAGTATAATTGGGGAGACCTTCTGCTAATCCGAGATCGTTAACTAAAATCGAAAGATTCAACTAAAGAAGAGGAAGCTAGAAAGTAAAAGGAAGAATTTTAAAAAAGGAACTTTGTTATGGAAGAAGGCAACTTGAATTACTTTGAATTGTCTTTGTTTTTGATTTTGGGTTGGGTTAATCACAAATGACTATGGCCACCCCTATTCATACTTGTATAGGGTTTCTTCTAGAAAATTTTCTAGATACATCTACAAGAACAATCTAGATACCATTGTCTTCTAACTATTTAACAAGAATAACTAGACTATTCTATGATTTTCTACAAATAATATCTCTAGAATATCTACAAGAAGATTTTATCTTCTACTCTAGAATAGCTAGATATTTCTATAAGATGTTTATCCTAAATATTACACTAGACTATTCTAGAAAAATTTATGATATTCCAAAAAATCATCTTTAACTTTTTCACACTCCAAGCTTGTTGCGGAAAAACTCAATCAAAGCTTTTGAACGTTCTGTGGTGAAGATCTAAATAGTTTTCTTTTGACTCCTCTTACTTTTTCAAATGATGATGTTTTGCCTACTACAAGAAAAATGACCTTTAACGAAGGAAAATTTAGTCGCTAAAAGTCTAAATTCAGTCGTTAAAGATCTATAGAGACCGAAAAAAAGTTGGTCATTACCGGTCATTAAAAGCTCCGTCGTTAAAGGTTAACAACCGGATTGCATATCCAGTCATTAGATATCATTTAGCGACAATAGCTAATTAATCTGGTCATTACACTTACAACGATCAAATTTTCCTTCTTGATGGTCGTTTGGTCGTTAGAACCTTGAAGTAAAACCACATATTCTAATCATTATAAGTATTTTTTACGGAGCAAAATTTTGTTGATTACAATACTTTTAACGACTAAGTTTCCTCTTACAAATTTTGTTTGAAATCATTACATACACAGTTTTTATTTTTTTCCAGCAGTTCCCTATAAATAGTATCATTTCATTTTCTTTTCACAAGAAATTGAAAATTTGATATAAAATTTCATTGTTAACTAAGAATGGAAACATACTAGAAAAGTTATATATATGTTCAACACAATATCGAAAAAAACATACATGTTCAACATAAGATCTAAATAGCATACATGTTCGACATAATATCATAAAATATACATGTCCAACATCTATCAAATCGAAAAAATTGAGAAAGTAAAATTGTAGCATAGGCAGGGGTGAAGCCACATGGTGGCTAGGGGGTTCATCCGAACCCTCTTCGACAAAAAATTATACTATTTATATATGGTTAAAATATTTTTTTATGTATAAATAGTAGATGTTGAACCCCCTTCGGTTAGTTCGTGTGTCTACTTCTTCAGATTTTGAACCTCCTTATTGACAATCTTGGCTTCACCCCCAGGTTCATGATTGTGGATTGCGCAGACTGAACAATGTCTCTGAACCAACAATAAAGCAATACAAATATAATCTTCTTTTCAACTGGCTCCACAATTCTTCAACAACACGTTCTTTAATCTTTAAATTCATCTGTTAAAAGAATAATTTGAGGTCAATTGTAACAGAATGTCGGATAGCTAATAACTTCTAGTTTTAAAGCATATATCAACAATTTAATCACTAAAGAGCCCAAATCATAAACACAAGATTATACCCAAAGAGAGCTATAGAAAATCAACCAAAGAGGAAAATACATGGGATACTAATAGTGCTAACTGTGTAAATGTGTTCAGCACATCTGATAGGATTAGCTAATAGCTCAGCCGATGGTTGTGTTCACATCCTTCTTTGAAACAAACCTAGTTTCATCTTAACAACCTATAACCCTTGACTATATTCACAAAAAGTACTGCTAGTTCAAACTTTAATGCTTAAAAGTAATTAGCAAAAACAATCGTTACCACAAATCTAGTCAATCAAGAAACAGATATTGATAAAGACAGCATGCTGTGACAGACACTTTGACAACGAGCTAACAAAATCAACAAAAATAAAATTTCCTCAATAACTTACTTGAAGCAAAAGAGACTTTATCACAGTGCAACTAGTAGCTTCTTCTGCCTGTTCACGCCACTGTTTTCTAAAAGTTGTACTTAGAAAAGCGGCCAAATCCATCGGTGGCCCCTTAAAGTTGGCACCAACTTTCACTTAGACTCTTCAACCGGGCGATGTTCATTTTAGACACCTCATGTAGGGGCCCGCTGTGTCATTTTGACATTTTTTGCTGATATGGCAAAGTGAGTGTGATACACTCAATAATAACGCGTGAAAGACTTTATTTAGCCATTTTTTATTTTATTTTCTCTTTTTCTTCTCCATTTCTCAAGGCACCACCTTCCACCATTTTTCCAAGCTTAAACTCCCTCAATGGAGGTCGAATTTTTTATTCAAATCCGTTTTCAAGCCATTTTTTTCTTCTTCATTGTATTGCTTTTCTAAATCTACCGTCACCTCCCTCCAACCTTTTTCGTCGGAAAAATGGATACCAACACCCATATTTCATATTTCTTCTCTCTTTATTTCTTCCTCTCACTCTTTTCTTCCCACAAAACAACACTAAAAGAAAGAAAAGAAATAGCTATAAAAAGTAAAAGAAAAGAAGAAATTTTTAAAAAAGCACAAAAGAGATTTCATTTTGATTTTCTTGACTTTTGATGTTATTGGAGTCATCGGCTTCTTGCTTTTCAACTTCCTTTTCCTGTGTTTCGCAGTGATGTATCGCACTTGCATGAACTAGAAATCAATAATCAACACTAAACAAGTAGATAACAGAAAATTCCAATAAACACAGAACAAACACTAAAATCTTTTAAGCACCTAGAACTAGAAAAAACAGAAATCAACACTGATCAAGTAAATAACACAAAGATACAATAAAATACAGGAGATGCTACGAGCATTTTCAGCACCACCCAAGACCAATCATATGAACTCAAGGTCACATTGTTGTTAACCCCTTTATTTAATCTTTCATTTTCCAGTTCGCCGGAAAAAATTAATATCAATACTCATATTTTATATTTTTTCTTTCTTTCTCTCCCTCCCTCCTCCCCCTCTCTTTTTCTCTCTAAACAACATCAAAATAGAAAGAAAAAAAAGCTCTGAAACAACTTTAAAAAGAAGATTAAGAAAAAAATAAAGAAAATTGTTGGGTGTAGTAGAGAAGACAACTACCATTGGGGCGGGGAGGGACGGGGGGGGGGGGGGGGGTTGCAATTGATTTTTTAGAATAATGTTTTTATTTTATTTACTAAGTGAATTTTAAAATAATTTTTAACTTAAAATAACACATGTAATCATTTAATTGGTTTTTGCCACGTCATCAACGAGTGTATTACACTCTCATTCAGTTTTTTGCTTATTGTCAAAAAAGTGTCAAAATGACACAGCGGACCCCTACATGAGGTGTCTAAAATGAACATCGCCCGATTGAAATGTCTAAGTGAAAGTTGGTGCCAACTTTAAAGGGCCACCGATGAGTTTGGCCTTAGAAAAGCACCAACTGTCAGACCACATAAGCTCTCCTCTATCAATCTAATACATGTGGCAATACCACGTAGATTTTCCTACCCAAAAATTGCAGAACGAAGACCAACAAGTATCTTCACTGCCCCCTTAATAGCATTCGATGTTGCAGCATTTAACAAGCATCCTTTCTTACTAGTCACAACAACCTTACAATTAAGAAACCAACTACATCTTTCACTTGGTACTTCCACAACCTTTTTTTCAGTATTTGGCCAGAAACAGCATGTAGCTGCTGATGTGAAAGCTTTTTCTTGAAGTAAAACATTAGCAGAAAGTTTCTGCCTATTGTCTGAAGCATGACTCTCAGTACCTTGGGTTTCTACGGGAGAAAGTTCAGCTAGATTTGCAGCATCAGATGCAGCAAAATCACCATATAAATAAATATTTAGGTATAGTTAAGGTCTAAAGGATGACCCCATGTACAGGCAGCCATCAGTGGGTTCTCTGTAATCTATTCTGTTGGGTCTGACACAAGCCTTTAACATTTAAGAGACACTGCAATTTCAAAACAATTACTATTAACTTGTTCCACATAGTTACTACTGTATCTTGATGTACGAGTAGCAGTTTCTACCAATTTTGTGTCGTCTTGTTGAGTCCGCTCAGATGGAATGACCTGCTGACCAACTGAACTAGCAAGTACAATATATTTTACTCCAACTTTTTCAGATGGTAGCAAGTCTATAGGTGCATTAATCTATCTTTCCATAGAATCAATATTCACCTAGTAACAAATACCATCAGGTTGGATAATTGCATCCAGTCTCATTGAGCATATGCTCTTTTGATAAATCAATTATAGAAGCATATTCTGAATCGAATTCAGTAACACAACTTCCAATATAATCTCCCTTAGGACTTCCCTTGATCAATGGATTAAGTGACAATGCAGAGAAACTAGTACATTTTGTTCCATTTGGTCTGTCGGAACCAATTTCAGACAGTTCACCATCAGGGAAAGAGACATTGCCAAGAATTTCAGTATTGCATTACTCCTTTGAATATTTCCAGATATAAAGTAATATGCTGCACATTTGCAATAAGTGCTTGCACAACTCTGGAAATGTCCTTCTAGTTGTAGTATCTTAAAATAGAGTATGCACCAGCCAAGGCCTTCAACACAAGCAAATTAAGAGTAATTCTATGTTTAGAGAGGATGAGATTCCTTGTGATGTTTCAGATGTCTTTTCTAACTCACCTATAATTTGCAAGAAGCACTTCATTCAGAAGTCTTTTCTAACAAATTCAAATCCTCCAGCATGCCCTAGGAAACATTTATATACAGTAAGCAATTATAGATATCAAAGTGGCTAGGCCAAAAGAGTACTTATAAGCTATCATGCCTTCCCATTAGAGCCGTTCATTTGTTTCCATTCTTTAGGGGAACTTGTAGTCACTAGTCAGTAGTCGAACTCACCTCAGTTAGCTGAAATATTTCCCCAATGACATAACAGGACACCACCTCTTCATATGCTTGAAATGCTAAATTAGAACGTTGTCCCAAACAACCAAAAGACTGAAAACTGGTGAAA
The DNA here is from genome assembly GCF_947179165.1 of Solanum dulcamara. Classification (NCBI taxonomy): domain Eukaryota; kingdom Viridiplantae; phylum Streptophyta; class Magnoliopsida; order Solanales; family Solanaceae; genus Solanum; species Solanum dulcamara. The sequence goes on from NC_077237.1 coordinate 72,203,537, forward strand.
ACTATTTCTCTGATGCAGAGATTCACAAGTGTCTAGAAATATAATAGATGCACAGGTGAGAGAACTTTAGAATCAATTTGTACATGGAGCTTAAAATGACAGACTAACGAAACAAAACAAAAAAGTCTGAAAAGTAAAAGGCATGCACAAAGGAATAAGCCTCAAGGCATGGGGTGTAAGTACCATAATTTTCCAGTTTAATGTGTTTTTATGAGAACAAACATGAAGTACAAATAAAAAATATGCGAGTAGAAATGGAAAAGTAAATTTTATTTTAAATTACTAGAGGAGAAATTAAAATAATGAGACAATGGATCAATCAATGTAGAAGTACATTGTAGCATGACATAGCCCATTTTTCTATATTTATTTTTTCATACCACTATCACCAATTTTTATTTTATTTTTGAAGTCAGTAGAAGTACTTTTCATGGAAAGTAAAAGTATGCAGATTTGTAGGTATAGTTCTACAAGAAGCTAACCCTCTAAAGTACTTATGTAAAAATTGGTGCGGAATGCCTAATATAACTTTCAACCAAAAAAGGCAAAAATCCATACTATTATTATCCTCATGTTTATGGTAAAGATTGTTTGTTTTAATAGAAATTAGAAAGAAGTTGCGATCCTATCTTGTCAAACACAGAAAAGAAGAAAAGAGAAGCAAACTTTAATACCTGTGGTCTGAGGGATTCACCAACGTTCAAGTTAATAGCAAAAGAGGCTCCATTTCTTCCGGAGTAGGATTGATGCTAACATGGTGAAGAAGAGTTAAAGTGGTGTCCACAACATGGAGATGTTTTCTTTCGACAGTGCCAACTAGTTGGGGAGTATATGGAGGACTTGTGAGATGCTGGATCCCAAAGTTCAAGAAAGTGAATTTAAGGCCAATGTATTCACCTCCCCCATCATTGTACAATGTTTTAATTCTCAATTGAAATTGGTTTTGAACCATTAGAACATAATTGGTGGGAAATTTCCTTCACGTCTGATTTGAATTTTAGAGGAAACAACCAAGTATATTTCGTGAAATGATAAACAAAAATAACATAGAATCTGAAATTATCAAAAGAGATCGTTGGAGAGGGACCCCAAACATATGAATAAACAACGTCAAAAGTCCTAGAACTTAAAATTGAGCTGTCACCAAATGGTTTTCGTTCGAATATTGACTAAGCATCAAGAGGAATTCTAAGTGGGGTTCGGTCCGGTAACGCAGTTAGTTACCCAAGGGAACCCTAGTAGCAACCTAAAGTGCCAAACTACATTGCCCACGTAGGTTACCTTCATGTCTTAGCTAGTGAATCCACATATAGCACAATTGAGTTGAGTTGAGTACCATGATGGAGTATGCCCGGGAAAGGTAGTCTCCCCCTTCTCAATGAGGGTTCCATAGGATTCCATGTAATAGCTCACATGGTCTTAGATGTCGGTTAAAGGTCTTATCCGACACAAGTTGAAGTTAAGTTATGAGTTTGTGATGAAGTTTTTTGATATGCATTGACTATGAGTTTCATCTGTTTTCAAATGCTTTTAAGCTCTATTCATGTTCATTTTGATTGGTCATACATCTTATAGCATATTGTTCATATTCCTTTACTTGATCATGCATACCTCACATACTTAGTACATTCAAATGTACTAACACATATTTTTCCTACATTGTCTCATAATATAGGGACAGACGACGCTCACGATCATCCTATTCGTGACTAGAGTTGATTAGATATCAATAGTTGGTGAGTCCTCATCTTATCAAGGGCAATGACTTTGTTTCTTGTTTCTATTACTTATCTTACTTCTATTGTTTGGGTGCATTCCCTTATGATGATTACTTCTGATTGTCTTTATCATGCTCTTTACCTTGTGTATGCATTGTATGCTAAGATAGATTATGGTTGGTGTCTTTCATATCCTGATCGCCGTGTCGCGGCTTGGCCCTACATTAGGTCATGAAAAACTTAGTATCAAAGCACAATGTTTAGAAGAGTCCTAGGGAGTCTAACATGCCGTGTTAAGTAGAGTCTTGTTCATTGGTGTGAAGCGCGCCACATCCATGAATAAGAGGATACAAAATGTCTTAGGAAAAGTTTCACTTCTTTCATGATCTATGTCGTGCGATAGAGTGGTTAAGTCTTTCCTTCTAACGCTTGTTCTTTGCAATTTTTAGAATATGCCCCCGCGAAGATACCCTTCTAGAAGGAATATGGTTGAGAAGGAGCCACAAGATTTGAATGATCCTTTGAATGATCAAGTCTTCAATGTCGAGTTTCGAGCAGCCTTTCAAGTACTTGCATAAGCCGTTATGCCTCAAGTTAACCTTGAGGTGGTGACTTCCATGAATCAAAATGTGGGTACTCTTATTACATAAACACGAATTGCAGAATGTAAAGGACCCGACATGGTTCACTAGTAGGTTGAAGAAGAGATACAAGCTTCGGTAATGGCCAAGATGAGCATGCCATAGATGCAATGATGGAGATGATGATGCAACAAAATGTGCTTGAGGATGAGGTGTGACTGATTTGGTCAAGTCCGCGGGCCACTCATAGAGATCAGCATTACTCTTGCCTTGAAGAAGACATGCCCCTGTGCTCAAATCCTTCACAATAAAATAATAAGGAAAAATTCAATGGAAGTTAGATTTTGTCTACAAAATTGAGCAACAGAAATCAACTTCAATTTTATAGATGGAGAACAAAGAACATTGTTTAAGAGAAATTCGGCTACAAAACTAGGAGAAGATAAAGTAGTATGGCCAATATGAGTGATAGGAATTCTTTTACCATCACCAAAAATTATCGTATCCGTTCCAGAGAACTCAGTTGGAGTCTGGAGAGATTGAGAGTCGTTTGTAATATGATGAGAGGCTCAAGAATCAACAACCGAAGGGCTTGGGGGATTGGAAGTGTAAGACTGACGGTTGACAAAATTAGCATATGATTAAGAAGCATTGTGTGATTTGGACCTACAGACCTTCGCAATGTGTCCAAACTTATCACAAAGTTGACATTGGACCCGCTGGTTGTTGCTTTTGGTGGTATTCTGGTGGGTGAAGGAATTGTTATTCGGGGCAGAAAATTGGTTACAAAAGTTATAGGAATTGGATGGAGCATTTTTCCTATGATTGGAAGAGTTAGGCTATCTATTTTTGGGTCCATTGTTGGTGGAATGTTGATGAAGTTGAGCAGTAATCATGGGTGTGTGGACTTTAGGTTCTGAGTGTTTGATGAACATCTCTTGTACAGGGAGTTTATCAAAGAGTTCTTCGAATGTGATAGAATTATCGCGAGCTCTTATTGTTGCAGATAACACCTTTTACTTGGGACCTAGACTACTCAGGACCTTAATGACAGGTTCCTCACTGTTAACGGGTGAACCACTGCAGGCCAAATCATCTAAAACGGACTTGATTTCCCTCGTATAGTCACTGATTTAACGTGCGTCTTGTTTGACATTTGCCAGAGTATCGTGTAAACTGAAAATACTTGAGTACGATTTGCTGGAATAAGTTGTTTGGAGAATATCCCAAGCTTTTTTGGCAGTGGAAGTATGGGCAATGAGGGGAGCAATTATAGCGTCGGCTGATGCCATAATGGCATTGTGAACAAGAGTCTTGTCGCTTCCACTATCTCAAGGTGGGGTTAGGGATTTGATTATTGTCTTTGTCCAAAATGTGTGCATTTGGGACGGAAAGTGAGCCATCGACAAAGGTAAGATCGTAGCCAAACAGTAGTGTGGTACCTTGGGATTTCTAAGTTGGATAATTTGCACTTACTGTTAGCTTGAAGGATAGTTGGGACGCAGGGTTAAAGGAGATCAATTGAGAGGGATGAACGATAGCCCCCTTGATTGAGAGTGACTGCTGAAGAGTTAGGAGAGGAAATAGCAGACATTGTGGAAAAGAAGAAAAAAAGTCAGAATTTTGGAAAAAAAGAAGAAGAGGATCGGATATACTTGTCAGAGTGTTTAGCAGGCTCTTGATATCATATATGAGTTGGATATGATTATGAAAAGAGTAAGTATTATTGATACAATGTGTGGTATTTATACATGTACAAGTATAAAAGAGAAAGGAGTTTGCTGAACATAAGAGACCTAAAGATAAGAGGAACTAACTGCGTACTTGGACTGCACACTCAATATACCAACGTATTAGCACTCTACTTTATAGCTAAAACAAAGATATAAGAAGACATGGGATCTCCTTGTCTTAGCCTCAAACTTGGAGGTCAATCCTCCATTGGTTAATAGAGAATTAGAGAGTCTCTCAGTGACAATTTGGAAAAGTAGAAGTTGTTTCTCCTTGGTGAGGCAGTGTCCATGTCTTACAACATCCCGATTTAGAGTAGGAAGTTCAACAACATTTTCCCCGAATAGACTTTAACGAATCCAATAAATTCAATATGCACCTGTATTGGATCAATGATCAAATCACCATGGTTACATATAGAGGATATATGGTTCCTAGTTTGTCTAGCTTTGAGTTAGGAATAAAAAACATAGTTGAGTGACTTTGTAAGAGAAGAATTCATAATTGAGTGACTTTGAGGTTATAAAAGAAAGTTGAGTGACTTTCTGAGAGAAAACCAAAAGTCAAGTGACTTTATGAGAGCCGTCCATTGTCTTTTAGGATTTCTAGACTCCGCATCATGATTTTATTCTGCGGGCGTGAATTACTTCATGTTCTATATCTCTAGTCGCCGGTTCCTCTACAGTGCTGGTCTTTTTCTTCATATACATGTTATTGATTAGATTCATGACCATATGTTGTCTCATACTTTGACCATCTTCTACACAGTCCTTGTTGAAATACAATCTCATTTTTCTCATGATCTGCCTATGGTCCGTCAATTAATCAGGGATATCACCCATGTTTGTGCAATTGATGTCTTTTCCAACTTTTGGACATTTGCACGTCTTAAACCTATTAATTAACATTCTAACATAAAAATAGAATAAAAACAAGCATAGGAACAATAAAAACCTCAATTAAAATACATAAGATGCGCTATAAATTCAAAGCACATCAATCACAAAATCAAGTTCCCTATACTTGAGGATCATCAAACGATTGTTGAATGTAGAAAACCCATTTTGTATTAGTTCAAGCTTATCTTCCTCAATGGAAAAAATTAATATGAAATACTTATTAATGCGTAGAAGAACCTGCGGTGGTGACAAAATTGCAAGCCCTATAGACTGTTATAACTTGGAAATTACCAAAACACCTCTAGAGGATAGCGTGCTCGCATAACATATCACTCCTAACGTTTTTAGCCAATCCGAGACTGGATTATTGATAAGGGGGAAAATCATGTGGGAAAATGGTATCGGTTGAATTTTATGCCAACCGGATCAAAAGATAATTTTTCGGGTGAAAAGTAGCCTAACTAGAGGAGTGCCCAACAAGTCCACGTCGCAGACCTGCCCCCACATAGTTCATTTTCTCACTTTGTTCATAAAATGAATTTAGCAAGTTCATTTTATGTGTTGCATGACTTTTGTACATAAATTGCATTTGACAAATGCGATTATATTTTTTTCGCACGTTTTTCAGTTTAGTGAGGGGCATTTCAGTCTTTTCTTCACCCCTCTTATACTTAACCTATTGTTGATATTGACCGTTTTCACCCTTATAAGGGTTTCTAAATCTATTCCTTAGACTTTTTACACATTCAAGCAAAAGAAACTAGGGCTAAGAATAGGAGAAAGAGCTAGGGTTCTCTTTCAAAATTCTACAACAAGGTAAGTTCTACTTCATAGATTTTAAGTTTTCCAAACCTAATTTCTTCATCTATTCATGAATTGCTAAGATAAATCTTAAATCTTTACCATAGGATTTTCAAGAAAATGAATACAAAAATTTCAAGAAAGGATCTCTTGATTTATCTTCTTCGAGTTTAATTGTTCTTTGATTTTTAGGTATGTAAGGCTAACCATAATGTGGGTTGAGTTACACATGCCCTACATCTTTATTGATTCGAGTTGAGTTGAGTTTTGAGGTTCCATAAATTGAGTTCTTGAGTTATTTATGATTCCTATTGTGTTCTTGTATATATATTACAATATTTCTTGAATTGAGTCTAGTTGAGAGTATGTATTCATGTTTGCATTCATATGAACCCTAATTGAGATTTCATTTTTATTTTATGCATTGATAGAGTTTATAAAAAATAATTTGTGAACATTTTTGAATTAATTATTTTATGCAATATTTTGAGTTTAAAGAATGACTATTTTCATCTTTGATTGAGAAAGAGCATTAGTTGAGTTTGAGAAGTCTCTTATTTATTATTTTGAGCATGAGTTTGAGAAATTTCTTGATTATTATCTGGAGCATTAGTATTTTAAGTATAAACGAGTTGGGCATTATTACATTAAACTGTCTATTTTGAGATTGAGTTGAGAAGTTCAATTATATCATTATTTTCAATGCATTTACTGAGTTGAGATTATGCCTATTTTAAAGAGTTGAAATGAGTTGAGTTTTCAGCTAAGTCCAAAAAAAAGACTAAATGATGTATTTTGAGTATTTTCTCACTTGACGTATATGAGCATAATACAATATTTTGAAAGTAGTATTGAGCACTGATATAGGGTGAGCCCATAAACTACGTAGCCAACATAGGATAAAGGCTATGCCTTTCTAAGTCTCAAAACGATGGACTTTGAGTAATTTGGGATCCATTGAGTTTGCGTCCCTTTCCCATGGCAAAGTAATAGGAGGTTGTGAAAATGATAGCAGTTCGTTATAACATCACTAGCTCATAAGTGGTGGTTGTCGATCAGAGAACTCCCCAAAAAGTAAATTATTATAATTTATACAGTGAGTTGCATTGCTATCCTTTAAAGAATTGTTTCTTATTATATTTTATTATTATTTGAGTTGCTCTATTTCCAGAGTTGAGTATTCTGAGTAAGTTTTCTTTTGCCATTTTACATACTCGTATATTTCATGTACTGATGTCATTTGATCCGCATTATTTTATGATGTAGATACATATGATAGAGATCCTCAACCAGTGCATCATTGAAAATCAGTTCTACCCAGCTTTTGGTGAGACCTCTTTCCATTCAAAGGCACTCTCAATTCTTTATCCTTTTGTAACACCTCAAAATTTCTACGCTAAGATTCGGACCGTTCTTCGTATGCGTATAGGCTTGAACCCGAAGACTTTAAATTATATATATATGAGTTAGGATCAACTCCTAAGTATTTAAAGTATATTATATGTGATTTAGGGTCACAAGGGATCCCTAAAACCAAGCCAAGTCCAAAGAATTCCTCTCGGCTAAGTTTCCGAATGAGTCCATATAAGAGTCAACTTCAAATAACTATATCTTCTAAAATATAATGAATTGGGTAGACCATGATATATCAAATTAAAGGTCTTTGAGTCTTCTTTCCAACGCCATAAAGATTACATTTTTTCGAGTTTGGAGTCAAAAGTTATGCTTGGTTGAACAGAGAGGTCTGCGACAAGTCCGCGTCGCGGACCTGCAGCGAACTTTGAGGAATTTTTTCCAGATTTCATTTTTGTCGACCAGAAAGGTGCGCGACACGTCCGTGTCGCAGACCTGTCGTGGTCCAATTTACCAGATTTTGGAGGGGCATTTTGGAAAAATTACCTAATACCTATATATACAACTTGGACGTGTTTTAGAGCATATTTTCAGTCTTTTGCCTCTCCAAAGAACCCTAATCTTCATTCTCTTCTCTCTCAAATCATCTCCAACAAGATTTGTCCTCAAAATTTAAGGATTCAATCTTTCCATTGAAGACCTAACAACAAGCTTTCTTCAAAATCTACTTTAAGGTATGTAAGGCTAACCTAAAATATGGATTGAGTTTTTCCATATGCCCCATAGATGTGTTGGATAGAAATTGTGAAAGATTTGAACCCTCCAGGAACATTTTCTTGAATTTTCCTAAAACCCTAGAATATGTTTACATACTATTAACTGATTGATGATCTTCATGACTTGAATTCTTAAACAAATTACTTTTTATTTGATATTTCATAAATTGATAGATGCTTCATGTTGATATGAGTTGATTGATATGAGTTGTTATACATATTTTGTTATGTCTAAGAGTTGATTGATATGAGTTATTAAACATATTTTTGTTTAAAACTTAAATATTTTGAGTATCTTAGATTGTTGATTTAGAGTCTTGATGAGTCCCCAAAAGATTGGTGAAGTGAACGAAGGAATGATTGGATAGGATTAAATATTGTCATAAATGCATATCTAAACTACTCTTGAAAGATGTGATTGGGATTAATTGGATAGTTTGATTGGTTGAAATGTTGATTGTGATAGAATTGATGAATTGACAAGGATCCAAATGAGACTTGTCGATATGACTAGATTGAGTTGATTGGATAGAGTTTTATGAGCATTGATTCTTGGGAAGAGTATCGAGCACCAAATTGGGTAAGAGTAAGTAATAACTCAAATCCAATAACTACGTTGCCAAACGTAGGAGGGGATTAGACCATTAAAGTTGGATGTTTCCCAAATTATTATCCTGATATGATAGGACTTGATTGGTTATGGATCCATGATTGGTTGATTTGTTCACACCCTGGCAAGGTATGAATGGACGTGGCAACAACATCGGCTTGTTGTACTATCACTGGCTCATAAGTGATAGTTGTCGGATAAGAGAAACTCTCATATATGTCTTAATAGTACTCTGAGCCAGATTAGGATGGATTGGGTTGAATTGTATGTGATTGATCTTGCCCAAATCATATATTCTTGTTTAGACTCAGGACATTTTGATTGAGTTGTTCCTTCTTCTGAGTTGAGATTCCGAGTTGATTTGATTCTACCTTGATGTTTGTTTTATTCGTCTATTTTAAATACTCGTACATTCTACGTACTGACGCTATTTAGCTTGCATCATTTCATGATGCAGAGATAGGTACTAGAGATCGTCAATAGGCACACCGTTGAGGGTCTATCCACTTTCAGCTAGTTGGTGAGTCCTCCCTATTTCCGGAGGATACCGCAGTTATTTTTTTAGCTTTGAGTTAGTTTTCTTTTATTTTATTTTATGGTAGTCATGAACTTGTCATTGGTACCTCCTGGATTGTTGATAGAGGCCTCATAGACTAGAGTGTGGATGAATATTGATTTGTTTCATTTTCACTAGTTTTATTCTTACTAGTTGTTGATTGGATATGTGGTTGGCCTTTGGCCTTAATTATGAATAGTATTCTTGTGAGCTGAGTCTTTTGCTAATAGAATATGACTGAATGAAAGTGTGATTGGACCAAGTAGTTCGCTTGAAGGCTAGCAATGGTTTTCAAGTACTGGCCACATCTAGGGTACCCCCGGGGCATGACATCTTTCAGTTATTTACTATTAGTTTGAGGTAGCCATGGGTCTATTTCGGTACCTATTTCAGATCAGTTCTAGAGGCGTCATAGACTAGTAGATAGTATCTAGTTTACTTCCTTGAGTATGTTTTTAAACATTGAGTTAAGTCCCATATATTTTACATATTTGAGTTTTATAATTATGTTAAAGAGTGATAAGTGCATGCTTTATTGTGCCCATCTGAGCTTATTTATGAGTTAAAGTCTTCTGCTGAGTAAGTTAGCTAGGCCAAGTGGTTTGCTTGGGACTAAAAATAGTTCTCGAGTGCCAGCTACATCCAGGGTGTAGGCTCAGAGTGTGAAAAACTTGATATCAGAGCCCAGAGTTCAAGAATCCAAGGGTGTCTATGAAGCTGTGTCTAGTAGAGTCTTGCTTATGGGTGTGTCGTGCGCCATACTTATAATCAGGAGTATCTAGGGTGTTAGGAATTATCTCACTTCTTTCCTATTCTGAGTTCATACAGTAGAGTTTAACTCTATAAAAGTTCCTTTCTAATTCGTGCGTTTACACATTTGCATAAAATGCCTCCAAAGCGTAATGCCAGCTAGAGGAACGCCACCAATATCAAGGTTCCATAGTCTGAGATACCCCCACCAATTAGAGTGAGACCTAGGGGTCAACTTGCTCAGTCTACCGAGGTTCCTCAAGTGACCACTACTTAGCCTACTCCTAATTTAGAGGCTGATTTCAGAGGAGCTATCACCATGCTTACTCGGTTAGTTGCTGCCCGAAATATAGCCAGAGTTCACCAGCTCCCAGATCTAGTCATCAAGAGTCATCTGCTACTACAAGGATTAGGGATTTTCTGAGAATGAATCCGCCTATCTTTACTAGATCCAAGATTGAGGAAGATCCTCAAAACTTTATTGATGAAACTATCGGTGACGTACATTAGAGTGATTAAGGATATGTATGAGGGCACCAAAATTAGGGTAAAGACAGTAGGAGGAGACTTAGAGCACTTCCCAGTTATGATGGGTTACATCAAGGATCAACCCTTAGTCCATTTTTATTTGCCTTGGTGATAGATGTATTGACGCGACAAATTCAAGGTGAGGTGCCATGGTGTATGCTTTTTGCGGACGATATAGTCTTAATCGATGAGACTTGTAGCGGAGTTAACGCTAAGCTGGAGGATTGGAGACACACCCTGGAGTCTAAAGGGTTTAAGCTGAGTAGGACCAAGAAAGAGTACTTAGAGTGCAAGTTCAGTGAGACACCCCATGAGGTTAGTGCGGAAGTTATGCTTGGTGACCAAGACATCCAAAAGAAAGGTAGTTTTAAGTACCTGGGGTCTATCATGCAAGGCAGCGGGGAGATTGACGACGATGTCACACATCGTATTGGGGAAGGGTGGATGAAATGGAGGCTCGCTTTCGAGGTGCTCTGTGATAAGAAGGTGCCACCACAACTTAAGGGCAAGTTCTACAAAGTGGTTATTAGACCGACTATATTATATGGGGCAGAGTATTGGTCAATTAAGATCTCTCACGTCCAAAAGATGAAAGTAGCCGAGATGAGAATGTTGAGATTGATGTGTGGGCATACCAGGAGCGACAGGATTAGAAATGAGGCTATTCGGTATAAGGTAGGAGTGGCCTCAGTGGATGATAAGATGCGGGAAATGCGACTTAGGTGGTTTGGGCATGTGAAGAGGAGAGACACAGATGCCCCAGTGAGGAGGTGTGAGAGGTTGGCCATGGATGGCTTCAGAAGAGGTAGGGGTAGGCCGAAGAAATATTGGGGAGAGGTGATTAGACAAGACATGGCGCAGTTACAACTTATCGAGGACATGACCTTAGATAAGAGTGTGTGGAAGACCCGCATTCGGGTAAAAGGCTAGTACATAGTCGCGTTATCCTACCCTATTAGTAGGCGCATTAGCGCACTATAATTTCCTTTGGGGAGGACTCAGATTAGGATTAAAGGCTAAGTGATTCATCTTTTGCACCATAGTAGTTGTAGTTCTGCTCATTGTTTATTGCCTTTTGATTTCTACATTGTATTGCTGTTTATAGTTGTGGCGCCGTTGTACTTTGACTGTCTTATCTATCTTATCTTATCTTATTTATTTATTTATTGTAGTTATGCCTCTTTCTTCCCGTACCACTCTACCACGACTTTCCCTTTTGCTATTCCTGTTTTCATCTTGTTTTCTATATGTTTTCCCCTATCTAACCTTTTATCTTATCCTCTCTTAAAGCCGAGGGTCTTTCGAAAATAGCCGCCCTATCTTTCAAGGTGGGGGTTAGGTCTGCGTACACTCTATCCTCCCCAGACCCCACATTATGAGATTATACTGGATTTGTTGTTGTTGTTGTTGTTGTAGAAGATTTTGAAAGCCATGCATACCACAGAAGTAGAAGGAGTTGAACTTGTCTCCAACCAGTTGAAGGATTTTGTCAATGTCTAGTATAATTAATGGGAGGAAAGTAGAGATGAAGAAGTTGATCCTATAGTTTGGGATGAGTTCGAGAATGCATTCTTGGATGAATTCTTCCCGCGAGAGCTAAGGGAAGCTACGACAGAAGAGTTTGTGAACATGAAGCAAAAAGGGGTGACCGTCAAAGAATACAATCTCAAGTTCATTCAGCTGTTCAAGTATGCTCCCAAAAATCCTCTCGATGTAAGAGCCAAAATGAGAAAATTTATTTTAGGTCTGGCAGACATGTGAAGAAGGAGTGTTAGGTAGCCTTGTTGATCTCGGATATGGACACCTCCAGGCTCATGGTGTATGCCTAGAAAGTTGAGGAGAATAAGAAAAGTGACAGAAAGGATCATCAAAGCAAGAGGGCCAGATCCGCAGGTAATGCGGGCAATCACGAGAAGGGAGGTAATGACAACCGTTCTTTCTTCCAGAAGAGGTCTTCTGGTTATGCACCCTTTATAACTAGTGCACCTATAGTTAACAACAAAAATGACCAAAAGTCTCAATGTAATCAGAATTTTAGAGCCCAAGGCTATCAGTCCCAAGGGAGTGTGGCCAATAGTTCAGCACACAAACTGCCTTGTAGTAAGTATGGGAGACTTCATTTGGGAGAGTGTCGATATGACAATAATGGTTGTTTCAAGTGTGTCCAGGTGGGCTACTTTATGAGAGATTATCTAGCAGACAAACAAGGTAATGGGTGAAATAAAGACAAGTCTACTTTAGTAGCATAACCCAATAGAGGAAATCAGAGAGGTGCTACTTCAGGGATAGGCGTGGGTCCAAACTGTCTGTATGCCATGGCCAACCAACATGACCAAGATAACTCTGCAGACGTTGTCATTGGTACGCTTTGATTCTTTTCTCATGATGTTTATGCTTTACTTGACCTTGGTGCAACATTGCCCTTTATGACTCTTTATGTAGCCGTTAAGTTTGGGATTCTTCCTGAATGATTCCTAGTATCATTTAGTGTTTCTACTCCTGTTGGTGAGTCTATTCTAGCTAAGAGAGTATGTTGTGATTATATAGTCTCTGTCTACCATAAAGACACTTTTGCAGACTTAGTTGAACTAGATATGATTGACTTTGATGTCATCCTTGGCATGGACTGGCTTTATGCTTGTTATGCCTTAGTTGATTATACAACCCAAGTAGTCAAGTTTCTATTTCTACATGAGCCAGTTATAAAGTGGAAGGGTAATCTAAATTTGCCTAAGGATCGATTCATTTCCTACCTTAAAGCTAGAAAATTAGTCTCCAAGGAGTGTATCTACCATATTATCCGAGTTAGAGATGATAGTGTGGAGACACCATCCCTCTAGTCAATTCCAATTGTTAATGAGTTTCCATAGGTCTTCTCTGATAATTTGCTCAGAGTCCCTCCCGATAGGAAGATAGACTTTGGGATAGATGTTCTTCCCGATACTCAGCCTATTTCTATTCTGCCATATAGAATGGCTCCTGCAGAGTTGAAAGAGCTAAAAGAGCAGTTGAAAGATCTTCTAGATAAGGGATTTATTAGGTCGAGTGTCTCACCTTGGGTAGATTCTATCCTATTCATGCGAAACAAAGATGGATCTTTGATAATGTGCATTGACTATCGTCAGCTAAACAAGGTTACTATAAAGAACAAGTATACCCTTGTGAGGATCAATGATATTTTCGACCAATTTTAGGGTGCCACTTGTTTCTCCAAGATAGAACTCAAATCACGCTATCATCAGTTAAATTGAAAGTAAAAGAGTGTGACATCCCAAAGACAGCCTTTAGAACTAGGTATGGTCATTATGAGTTTCTAGTCATGTCCTTTGGTTTGACTAACACTCCTGCAGCATTTATGGACCTCATGAATAGAGTGTTTAAGCAGTATCTAGATATGTTTGTGAACATACTTATCGACAACATACTGATCTATTCAAGGAATGAGGATGAGCATGTTAACTATCTTAGAATTGTCCTCCAAAATCTTAAGAAAAATGAGTTATATGTTATGTTTCCAAGTGTGAGTTCTAGCTAGCATTTGTGGCAGTTTTAGGCCATATTATTTTTGGAGATGATATCCGAGTTGACTTACAGAGGATTGAAGCGGTTAAGAATTGGCCAACAGCCATATCCCCGACTGACATAAGAAGTTTCTTGGGTTTGGCTGTCTATTATAGGAGATTTGTTGAAGGATTCTTAGTCATATCATCTCCATTGACTAAGTTGACTCAAAAGAAGACTAAGTTTCAATGGTATGATGCATGTGAGAAGAGTTTTCAAGAGTTAAAAACGAGATTGACTACTGCTCAAGTTTTGTCCCTACCAGAGGGAACATATGTGTTTGTAATTTATTGTGATGCGTCCATAGTTGGATTGGGTTGTTTTATTATGCAAAAGGATAAGGTCATTGCATATGCTTCCAGACAACTTAAGGTTCATATGAGAAACTATCTGACTCATGATCTGGAGTTGGCAGTGGTAGTATTTGCACTCAAGATTTGGCGTCAATACTTTATGGCATACATATAGATATGTTCATAGATCACAAAAGCCTACAATATGTATTCAGCCAGAAAGAGCTCAATCTGATGTAGAGGAGATGACTTGAATTGCTTAAGGACTATGACATGATTATCCTCTACCATCCAGGCAAGGCTAATATTATTGTCGATTCTCTTAGCAGGTTATTTATGGGGAGTACCACTCATGTTGATTAAGAGAAGAAAGAATTAGACAAGGAAGTGCATAGACTTGCATGTTTGGGAGTTTGACTTGTGGACTCTGATGATGGAGATGTTATTATTCAGAATGGGGCAGAATCATCTCTAGTTGTTTAGGTGAAAGAAAAGCAAGATCAATATCCCATTCTCCTCCGATTAAAAGATGATGTTCACAAGCAGAAGGTAATGGCTTTTGCCAAAGGGGGAGATAGAGTGTTGAGATATCAAGGGAGATTGTGTGTTCCAAGTTTGATGGCATTCGAGAAAGAATCATGGCAGTGTAGTTCCAAGTATTCCATCCATCCAGGTTCTAAAAAGATGTACCACAACTTGAGAGAAGTATACTGGTAGAGTGGAATGAAGAGAGATATAGCAGAGTTTGTGTCCAAATGCCCGAACTACCAACAAGTCAAAGTTGAGCACCAAAGGCCTTGTGGAGTGGCTCAAAATATTGGGATCCCAGAATAAAAGTATGAGATGATAAATATAGACTTCATTACAGATTTACCATGATTCCGCAGGCAGCATGACTCTATTTGGATGATTGTGGATAGGATGACCAAATCATCCCATTTCTTATCTATTAAGACTACGGACACCGCAGAGGACTATGCAGATTATACCTTCAAGAAATCGTCAGACTTCATGGGGTTCTCTTGTCTATCATCTCTGATAGAGAAGCTCAATCCACTGCTCAGTTTTGGATGTAATTCTAGAAAGGTTTGGGTTCAAGAGTGAACCTTAGCACTACTTTCCATCCGCAGATAGACAGCTAGGTAGAGCGTACAATTTAAGCTTTGGAGGATATGTTAAGAGCCTATGTCATAGACTTCAAAGGTAGTTGGGATAATCATTTACCTCTTATTGAGTTTGCATATAATAATAGCTTCCATTCGAGTATCCAAATGGCTCCTTATGAAGCTTTGTATGGGAAGAGATGTAGATCACCAATTGATTGGTTTGAAGTTGGTAAGGCTGAGTTGATTAGGCCAGACTTGGTTCACCAAGCCATAGAGAAGGTGAAAATCATCCAAGAGAGGTTGAAGACTTCTCAAAGTCGCCAGAAATCCTACACTGATGTTAGGTGTAGATATTTGGAGTTCAAAGTGCATGATTGGGTATACTTGAAGGTTTTACCCATGAAAGGTCTAATGAGATTTGGGAAAAAAGGAAAGTTTAGTCCCCGGTACATTGGTCATTATCAGATTGTGAAGAGAGTTGGTAACGTGGCCTATGAGTTGGAGTTGTCAGTAGAGTTAACAACTATTCATCTTGTGTTTTACATCTCTATGCTTAAGAATTGTTTAAGATACCCTTCACTTGTTGTTCCGACTGAGAGCATTGGGATGAAAGAGATTTTTGACTTATGAAGAGATTTCAGTCCAGATCCTTGATCGTCAGGTTCAAAAGTTAATAACCAAAGAGGTTGCATCTGTCAAAGTTCTATGGTGAAATCAATCTGTTAAAGAGGCCACATGGGAAGATAAGGAAGAGATGAAAGCCAAATATCTGTATCTATTCTTGCCCATCGATGAAAATGTTGAAGGTAATGTCCATATTCTTGATTTGAATTGATATGTCCATCCGTGGGTTTGAATAGTTGATTGTTTAGAGCATTTGATTGGTTGATTAATTGAGCCTTGACTGTTATTCGTGCCTCGAGTCCATCCTTGGTTTACTCATCATTCGAGGACGAATGATCCTAAGAGGGAGATATTGTTATACCCTGAAAATTACCAAAATACCCCTAGATGATAGCGTACTCGCATAATGTATCACCCCTAACTTTTTTGGCCAATCCGAGGCCATATTATCGATCAGGGGGAAATCATGTGGGAAAATGGTCTTGGTTGAATTTTAGGCCAATCAGATCAAAAGATAATTTTTCGAAGCAAAAGCAACCTAACTAGAGGAGTGCGTGATAGGTCCGCGTCGTGGACCTGCCCCCACCTATTTCATTTTCTCACTTTGTTCATCAAACATATTTAGCAAGTGCATTTTATGTGTTGTGCGACTTCTGTATATAAATCGCATTTGACAAATGCAATATATGTGTAAATGTTTTTCGTACATTTTTCAGTTCAGTGAGGGGCATTTTGATCTTTTCCTCACCATACTATACTTAACCTATGATTGATATAGGCCGCTTTCGACCTTATAAGGAGTTCTAAACTCATTTCTTAGAATTTTTACATATTCAAGCAAAAGAAACTAGGGCTAAGAAGAGGAGAAAGAGCTAGGGTTCTCTTTCAAGATTCTACAACAAGGTAAGTTCTTCTTCATAGATCTTAAGTTTTCCAACCCTAATTTCTTCATCTATTTATGAATCGCTAAGAGAAATCTTAAATATTTACCATAGGGTTTCCAAGAAAATAAATTCAAGAATTTCAAGAAAGAATCACTTGATTATTCTTCTTCGAGTTCAATTGTTCTTCGATTTCCAGGTATGTAAGGCTAACCATAATGTGGATTGAGTTCGTCCACATGCCCTACATCTTCATTGATTCAAGTTGAGTTGAATTTTAGGTTCTATGAATTGAGTTCTTGAGATATTTATGATTCCTATTGTGTTCTTGTGTTTATATTACAATATTTCTTGATGAGTTTTTTGAATTTAGTCTTGTTGAGAGTATGGATTCATGTTTGCATTCACATGAACCCTAATTGATATTTCATTTTTATTTTATGCATTGATGGATTTTTTAAAGAATGATTTGTGAACGTTTTGCATTAATTATTTTATGCACTATTTTGAGTTTAAAGAATGATTATTTTCATCTTTGATTGAGAAAGAGTTTGAGAATGAGTTGAGTTTGAGAAGTCTCTTAATTATTATTTTGATCATGAGTTTGACCTTAATTATTATCTTGAGCATGAGTATTTTAAGTATATAACATTAAACCGTCTATTTTGAGATTGAGTTGAGAAGTTCAATTATATTTTTATTTTAATTGCATTCACTTAGTTGAGATTATGCCTATTTTAAAGAGTTGAGATGAGTTGAATTTTGAGTTAAGTCCAAAAAAAGACTAAATGATGTATTTTGAGTATTTTCTCAATTGACATATATGAGCATAATACAATATTGTGGGAGTAGTATTGAGAACCTATATGTGGTGAGCCCATAAACAATGTAGCTAGCGTAGGATAAATGTTATGCCTTTCTAAGTCCCAAAATGATGGACTTTGAGTAATTTTGGATTCATTGAATTTGCGTCCCTTTACCCTGGCAAAGTAATGGGAGGCTATGAAAATGATAGCAGTTCGTTATAACATTACTAGCTCATAAGTGGTGGTTGTCGGTAGGGCCGAACAGGACAAATCGATAAACAGTACCAAACCGACAAACCAAACCAAATCGGGAAAAAAACTCGACTAGTGGTTTGGTTTGACTTGGTTTTGTGTTTAGAAAAAAACCCCGACCATTATAGGGTTGGTTTTGTTTTAACTAAAAAAAGTCAAACCGAACCTAAACCGACCTGATTATAGATATACTACTTTTAAATTATGTTATACATAAAAATATTTATTAAAATGTAATTTATAAATATTTTTTTAAAAAAATTCATAATTTATTTTCTTTCTTACATTTAGATTTGGACTTGAGAAGCCATCTAAATAATATACAAAAAAAACTCATCTTATAAAATTAAAACTTCAAACAGTGTTCTGCCTCCATTTTATAGGTTGATATTTTGTACTAGAACTCTTCTTAAGAAGCACTTCTCTGTGTTTTTTATTAGATACTGTGAAAAACCCGAGAAACCCGAAAAAATTTGGAAAACCCAAAAAAATCCAAGAAAAATTGATATCGAAAAACCCGACTTTTATTGATTTGATTTGGTTTATAGATTTAATAACCTGACACAAATGGTTTGGTTTGGTTTGTAAAAAAATCGAACCAACCCGGTCCATGTACACCCCTAGTTGTCGATTAGAGAAACTCCCTAAGAAGTAATTCCTAGATTGTATACACTAAGTTGCATTGCTATCATTTAAAGAATTGTTTCTTATTATATTTCATTATTATTTGAGTTGATCTGTTTTCAGAGTTGAGTTCTTGAGTTGAGTATTCTGAGTAAATTTCTTTTTTTTTATTATACATACTCGTACATTACATGTACTGATATCATTCTACCTGCATCGTTTTATGATGCAGATACAGGTGATAGAGATCCTCAACCAACGCATCGTTGAAGATCAGTTCTACCCAACTTTTGGTGAGGCCTGTTTGCATTCAGAGTCACTCTCGAGTCTTTATCCTTTTAGTTATCTACTATTAGTTTGAGGTAGCCGTGGGCCTGTCCCGGTATCTATTTCAGAGTCAGTTCTAGAGGCTTCATAGACTCGTATATAGTATCCAGTTTACTTCCTCGAGTATGTTTTTAAACATTGAGTTAAGTCTCATAAATTTTACGCATTTGAGTTTCATGATCATGTTAAAGAGTGATAAGTGTCTGCTTTATTGTGCCAATCTGAGCTTATTTATGAGTTAAAGTCTTCCGCTGAGTAAGTTAGTCAGGCCAAGTGGTTCAATTGGAACTAGAAATGGTTCTCGAGTAGCGGCCAAGTCCAGGGTGTAGGCTCGGAGGGTGACATAGACAGACCTAACATCTCTTTGAAGGCGGGATTACCCATGAGAACCTAGACAATTAATAGGATTTCCTCATCATTTGCAAATGTGTATATGTAGAATTCACATTACAGGTATGTTTTATCGTAGGGTGATTTCCATACTATTTGCATAGTGTGGGCCTTGCATTCTGCTTTTCCAAAATTTAACAGTAACGACTACAGGTATCCTGTCGATTCTCACATGATACCAGACCTTTCTGTCTGACTGTCTGATGTCCTAGCTATGTCCTAGCTAGTACATGTTGAAACTAATTTCACATAGAAGAATTGATACATGGTTTGTGTCCTCTTTGGTGCACCCATTATACAAATCCAATTATTATTACTTCAGTGTTACTTGCTAAAGCTTGAATTGTAATTATTTGTCATAACTAAGTTAAATGGAAAAGCGAAACATATTAGATACTCTCGTCCTGTTTATCAGAAGGTTGTTTCAGAGTTTTGGCCTAAAACTTGTTTTGACCACTTATTTAAATAATCTTTTGTCGCTATAGGAAGCTATTATGAATGGGAATTGGAGCTGACTTCATTGTTATGTGGTAAACTTTCTTGTGTTCCACTATCACAGCCATCAGTGCAAAAGAATTCAACCAGATACAGAATTATCATCTCCACCTGCAGGTAATGTTTCAAGGGAAAAATCAAAGAGGAATATTTACATAGGTAGTTGAGTTGCAGCAGGCTTTTTTTCTATTACTGTTTGTCTAGAATTATCACCTCCACCAGCAGCTAATGCTTCAAGTTCAAAGACAAGCACGTACGGAAGTGAACATGCTGCACAAGATCAATCAGTCCAGTCTAATAAAGCTTTGTTGGTATTGTGAACATCAAGGCGCCTGAGTATATTGAGACAGGTTCAGTAGCTTCCAAAGGAAAAGATGCTCAACCGTAGAAAAAGAGTGAAGAAATATTCTGCTTTCTGTAGCTGCATCTGGCCAAGATCATTCAACTCAACATGTAAAATAGCATCATCTTTTCCCCATCCCGAGTGCATCATAGGGGAATCCCTAGGTTGCTTAATTTGTTTCCCCATCCCGAATGCACCAAGCTCTGTTTGAAATAATCAAAGATAAAAAAGAAGTCGTCAAGCACTTGTAAACCTCACTTATGTATCTACATCAACTGTCATGCTAAAAGACTGCTTATTAGAAGTTCTCAAAGCCACAAAATGAAACTATATACAAGAAAGTGTTGTACTTGTTTAAATAAAGAAGAAAAATGTCAAAATTTTGGGCATTGGTTGGTGAAAGTTAAGTTAGAAGGCTTTCACGTATTATATTAAATATGGTGGCATAAATGTGTTCATAAGCACCAACCATGGCTCTAAATTGACTATAAATAGGCATTTCCACCATAAACACATATCACCAAAAATCTAGAGAATAGATTTAGAGAATTTTTTCTTGAAGATCTCCTTGAGAATGATATTTTAGAAATTGGGGTGTGAGAAAAAATATTGTGTATTGTATGGTGTAATAATTTTCATATAGTGGATATTTTCCTGGGTGGTCCGTGGTTTTTTCCCGCATTTGGTTTCCACGTTATATCTTGTGTTATTTCATAATTCTCTGTAATTTCTCTGTTATTGTGCGGTCCGAAAGGGACGGGAATTAGTCGGTCTCTTTTTCCAAACAATTGGTATCAGAGTCTTTACTGTGGAATAATTCTTTTGAAATTTTAGTATGCTTTGTGGTTGCAGCTTTGTCTTATCTTCCATATCAGAAAAAAATTCTGATTTAGAATTATTGTTTTCAAGCAGAAGTTTTGTCATGGTGAAGTAGCAAATGAAGTTTGATTCCGGTGAAGTTTGTTATTCTTGTAGAGTTACTTTGGGGTACTTGTATATTTGGTAATAGTGAGAATAAGTAAAATCTAAAGAGGTTCTAGTTAAGGAAAGACTTGGTACTTAAGTGTATCCGTTGTGATTCACCTCTCTTTCCTGGAAATTAATTTAGTGGGTATTTTTCATTGCTATTGTCCATTTATTAGTATTGATAAGCAAGATGGGGACAAAATTTGAGATGGAGAAATATGATGGGAGAATTAATTTTGTATTGTGGCAAGTGCAAGTCAAAGATGTGTTAATCCAATTTGGATTACACAAGGCATTGAAAGGAGACCATCTAGCAAAAAAGATGATAAGAGTTCAGAAAAATCTAAAAGCAATGGAGACTCGAAAAAATCTAAAATTAGTGATGAAGAATGGGAAGAGCTAGACATGAAAGCCGCAAGTTAGATTCACTTGTGTTTAGCTAAAAATGTTCTTGCTAATGTGATTGGATTGTCTAAACAAAGGCGTTGTGGGAGAAACTTGAAGAATTGTATCAAGCCAAAAGTATTTCAAATAGGCTATATTTGAAGGAGAAATTTCATAAATTGTAAATGGATGAAGGTACAACTATTTCTAATTATCTGAGTGTCTTGAATGAGATTATTTCTGAATTGGAATCTATTAGAGTGAAAATTGATGATGAAGACGAGGCACTTCAACTCATCTGATGTCTTCCATCTTCCTATAAGCACATGGAACCCATTTTAATGAATGAGAAGGAAATTGTGATTTTTTTGGAAGTGATGAGCAAATTGATTTTTGAGGAAAAACGATTGAAGAATGGAGATGAAAAATTTCAAGAAAATTCAGCTCTTGTTGTTAAAGAAAAATAGAAAAAAAATAAAAGCTTCAAGAAGAAGATCGTTTGCTAGGATTGTGGTCAATTGGGACATGTTAAAAGTAAATGTCCAAATAATGGGTCTAGTTCGGCTGGAAGCTCCAAAAAAAATGCTGCCAATGTTGTCTTCCTAGAAGAGGGGGATTATATTCTTTTGTAAGAAAGATGAAAATTCTTATGGCATGAATGTTACCTTTAGAATTGTCATGAAAGAGGATGTTTAATTGGTAGCTAGTCCACAAGTTTGCACATGGGCATTGGTTGATAGGTGATGCAAGGTGTGTGGTGGAAAGGATGTTGATGGCTAATGAACTCTCTAGAAATAAACAAGAGGGTTGCACCATAAGTTATTAGCAAATTTTTCAACATGAGCTGGAATTGAAATTCTTGAAATTGTGAAGTGATTTCAAGTGAAAATTCTTGGATTGATTTTTTCAATCTGAGTGGATGTATTCTTTATGGTGGGGCTATGATAATTCTTGATATTAGAATTACGATTATCGGTAGTAGACAATGTGAAGATTGCAACTGCTCATGGTTGGCCAAGTTTAGAATCGGGTGGAGAACTGATTCTGTTATGTATAGTTGCACAACTGTAAAAGCCAATGAGTTATATTTTTATTCTTTTTCAAAGGTGGAGATTTGTTGTATTTGTTTGAATAAAGAAGAAAAATGTCAAAATTTTGGGCATTTGGTTGGTGGAAGTCAAGAAAGAAGGCTAATTGTTTTCACACATTTTATCAAATATGGTGGCATAAATTGTTCATAAGCGCCAACCATGACTCAAAATTGTCATAAATAGACATCTCCACCAAGAACACATATTACCAAAAATCTAGAGAAATACATGTGAGATTTAGAAATAACACAAGATATAACGTGAAAACTCAATGCAGGAAAAAATTACGAACTACCCAGAAAAATATTTAATATATGAAAATTATTACACCATACAATATATAATTTTTTTCTTCACACACTCCAATTCCTAAAATACCATTCCTAAGGAGATGTTCAAGAGAAAATCTCTAAATCTCACATGTATTTCTCTAGATTTTTGATAATATGTTCAAGAGAAAATCTCTAAATTAGGCGAAAGGGATGAAAATTAGTCAATGCCTTTTTTTCTACAGAAAGGTCATATATCATATAAATCAGCTCTTGATTAATTACCAGATTGGGCAACTTGTTTTTCATTTAATGGCTAGTTTTGAAGTGGTAGAGGCATTCACCCCACCTCTTATTTTGTCTTCTTCGTGCTTTCAAAAATTAGGCGAAATCTTTCCTTCACAGCTTTACCAAACCAGGCTACATCCATAATAAAGGCATTCTCCTCAACAGACACATCAGGCATGACAAGGGTGTTGGAAAAAAGGTACCGACTATTTTTCCACCCCTTTCGGAGTGTTTTCAAGCAGAAAATAATAGAGAAATTTAAAAAAAATAAAAAACAACACAAGATATAACGTGGAAATCCAATGCGGGAAAAAACCACGGACCACCCAAAAAATATTCACTATATGAAAATTATTACATTATACAATACACAATATTTTTTTCTCACACACCCCAATTCATAAAATACTATTCCAATGATATCTTCAAGAGAATTATCTCTAAACCTCTTCTCTAGTATACAAAAAATTGAGTTTTTGGTGATGTTATAAACCATGGAGCTAAGCTCTTTATATAAGGCAAAAAAAACAACAAAACCTTTCTAATCCTTCAATGTGGAATTAAAACACAAGTTGCAATTTTTGACTTCTTGAAATTTCTTCTTTTTCTAGCAAAATCAACAAATCTCCACCTTTGAAAAAGAAGAAAAAAAATACCAATTGTTGGCCCTTTACAGATGTCCAGCTACACATAATAGAATCAGTCTTTCATCTGACTCTAAACTCGGCCAACCATGCGCAACTGCAATCTTCACATTGTCTGATACCGACAATCATAATTCTAATATCAAGATTTATCATACTTCCCCCCCCCACCACCACCATAAAGAGTACCTCCACTCAGATTGAATATCACCAATCCAAGAATTTTCACTTGAAATCATTTTTCAATTTCAAAAATTTCAGTTTCGGCTCATGTCGAAAAACTTGCTAATAATTTATGGTGCAACCCTCTTGTTGATTTTTTGAGAGTTCATTAGTCATCGACATTCTTTCCACCACACATCTTGGCATCACCAATACACCAACGCCCACGTGCAAAATATAGACACGCTAGAATTATATCATCCTCTATCATGACAAACCTTGGAGAATTACAACATGTCATAAGGATGCATATCCCAGTGTAGTGTTGGAGCCCTTGCCGAACCTCTCCTTATAGTCCTACCTTGTCCGAATTTACCAGCTGTTGATCAAAGTTTCAGTCCACAAAGATTTCAAAATTCCACTAGTCAAATCCTCAATTTTATTTTTACCATTTGACCATACTTGAATCTTTGACCACCTCTTTTGATCCCTCTTTACGTTAACAGAGAACCACAAAAGTCTCAAAGCTACATCCCCACCACAATCATACATGTCATAAATCACAACTGTCATAGTTCGAGAACCACCGCAAAAGTTTCTTCATCTCTTAACTAATGCATACCAGATTTTGACAACACTTGCGGATAATTTTTTATCAGCTTTGACTTTATTTTCTCATGCAACCAGCTCCAAAATTTCATTCTATAACCAAACTTCTCAATCTCAAATTTTGTCCCCATCTTGCTTATCAATACTACTAAGTGGACAATAACAATGAAAAGAACCCACTAAATTAGTTTTCAGAAAAGAGAGGTGGATCACAACGGATACACTTAAGTACCAAGTCTTTTCTTAGCCAGAAACTCTTTAGATTATATTTATTCCCACTATTATCAAATATACAAGTACCTCAAAGTAACTCCACCAGAATAGAAAATTTCACCAGAATCACACCACTTGCTACTCCACCAGGATGAAACTTCTGTTTGAAAATAATAATTTTAATTCAGAAATTTTCTGATGAGGAAGATCAGACAAAACTGCAACCACAGAGCATATTAAAATTTCAAAAAGAATTAGTTTTCACCTAAGATTCTGATACCACTTGTTGAGAAAAAGGCATCGACTGTTTTTCCACCCCTTTCAGATTAACTTCTAGCAGAAAATAACATAGAAATTTAAAGAGAATAAAAAACAACACAAGATATAAAGTGGAAACCCAATGCGAGAAAAATTACGAATCACCCAAAAAAATATTCACTATATGAAAATTATTACACAATACAATAAAATACTCTTCCCAATGAATTATTTCTAAATCTCTCCTCTAATATAGGAATTGAGTTTTTGGTGATGTTATAAACCAAGGAGCTAAGCTCTTTATATAAGGCAAAAAACAACAAAACTTTTGTAATCCTTCGATGTAGGATTAGAAAACAAGTTGTCATTTTTGACTTCTTGAAATTTCTTCTTTTTCAAACAAAATCAACAAAGGAAACTTGTTGGAGAGACATGATATATACATAGCACCTGAGTAGCTTCCAAGATGGACATTATGCCTTTGGAGTTGTACTGTTGAAAATATTAGTTAGTGGACAAGAGGCTGAAAAGCTGTCAAGGAAGGTGAAGAAATTCGGCTTTCTGTAGCTGCAAGAGAATGCAAAAATTTAACTCAACTGAAAATAAGCTGAAGATAGCCTAAACTTCTTTCTAGTATTTGTATGCTACAATTGTCAGGTCAGAGTTATACATCTAATGCTTCTATTACAATATGGAATGTCCAGTTCCGTCGTTAATAAACTGGAATTGTAGCTTTTGAAGGAGCTGAAAAACTGAATGCATATGCAATATTGGCAAGGTTAAGGTTCATCTGTTATATATTAGCGTACTATTGATGGATAAAACTCGATGTCACTTACTAAATTTAATGGGGTGAGTTTTAAAATATACGTACACAAACTAGTATCAGTCTTGGCAAAATTAGAGAAAAAAAACCTTCAGATTAATACAAAAGAACTTTCGAATAAAATAATCTCTAAATGATATGCATTTCTATAGTTATCTTTGTTGATGTGAAGGGAATAACTGAAGCTTGGCACATGGGACAATCTCTTTTTCCTCAACAACCACTGTTTGATGCAATTTGCGTGATATTCGTGTCTGCATCCAAGTGTCCCAACGATCTCTTCATGTTCAAATTCCATATGACATATGGCACAAATCTCTTCAATTTCCGTTGGATTATTTACTCCGTCTTTTGGCACAACAACATGATAAGTTCTTGTTTTAAAATACTCCAATATAGTGTCCTCCTTTTGACCATCCATATTGTCACATTCATGTTCATCAGAATCAAAGCGGGCCAGATATTGCTCATCAAGATCATCAAAGCTAGGCAGATGTTGTCCCACCCTTCTAATACATTCAATGGGATCATCCCTATTGGAATTATAATTTGGCGTATTTCTCCAATTTTGATTGTCTGACCTCAAGAGCCTATCTACCGAATCGCGATCACTCAAATTAGCAATATTAATTCCTCCTTCCATGATTGTGATGGGACTTCTTTGAGTTCTTGAAAGGAATAGGAGTAGCAGAAATCAACTTATGATAATTTCTCAGTAACAATAGAGTATTTATAGAGATGCACATATTTCCTACTTTATTAATAAATTGTATTCCTAGTTTTGTTTGGAATAGGATTTATGGATATGACAGGTAGTTCCATTTATGGTATTACTTGCTAAATGGGTTTAATATCATAAACCTTTTGTTTTTGGGAACTTGAGTCCAAAGAACAACAAGAAATATCGTACAACATATTTTTGTTTATTTGACAAAAACAAAAAGTTAAAAAGAAATATTAGATGGAGAACAAGAGGAACTATAACTAATTTTCCACTAAATATTCTCTCCATAGTTTTGGTAGGGAATGAAATATAAAAACCAAGTCTATTATATAAAGCTACTTCAAATTATTTAAATAAGTTATATTAGATCAACAAAAATTAACATTATTCAGATCTCGATTCGAAAGTTGGATCTCGTGGTCAGGTCCTAATTCAGTAGTCGGGTCCCGAATCAAAGTTCGAGTCAGGTCCTATGTAGGAAGTCGGGATTAAATCCTTGGTCAGATTCGAGGTCAGACACCGATTCGCAAGTCAGATCCAGGGTCTGATATCGGAGTCGGATCTCAAGTCGAACGTCAGGCCAAGTCAGGAGTCGAAAGTAGGGGTCGGTCTCGTGTAGGATGTTAGGGTCGAGTAGAGTCAGATTTTGGTTCCATAGTCGGGTGCATGATCGAATCTCAGGTCGGAAGTTGGGTTCCAATCTAGGATTTGGATCAAATCCTAGGTGGGGAGTTGGTGTCGGAAGTGCAGTACCTAATCAGTGTCGGGTGTTAGGTGTCGAGGTCAGATGTCGGGGTCGAGTTTCGAGTTAGGTCTAGAGTCAAATATCGAGATTGGATCTCAACAGAAGTCAGGTCTAGAATTGAGTCTTGGAACAAGTGTTGGATCGGAAAATGGTTCGGGAGTCAGGGTCAAGTCTTGGTTTGAAAGTAGAGTCCCGATTCAGGTGTTAGGTACTGAGGTCGGATGTCGGAATCGAGTTCCGAATCGGGTATCGATATGGAACTCTAAATTAGTCATCGGAGTTCTTTTTTCTATGATAATTGATAGGGAGTAACGTGCAAAGCACGTTCATAGACACTAGTTATTATTAAAAGTGGGAAGATCCAAAGTGAAAAGTTAGATTACCATTTTACCTCTTAAGCTAAAATTATTTCTATAATATTTTATTTATAAAAAATAAACTTATATTACAATAAATATTATTAGAACATTAAATAATTTTACAATGAATTATTTAGTTGATAATTTTTCTATACCCCACACCCTTGGTACATGGGAACATTTATTTAGCTTCTCTAAAATTATTATGTGATCCATGTTATTCATTACGTTATCAAATAACTCTAAAGAAGGGAGGATGTAACGCCCCATATTTTGCATAGGCTAGTTCTATGTGAGTAGTGATGGTTGGAAAAAGGTTTGGAAGGATTTGAAAGGAGTTGGAGGCCAAGTAGTGAGTCGTGGTAATCGACCTACTTGCGTAAGGTACCGATTTGAATGTCTTACATAATTAAGCTACTTGAGTACATGTCGAGCTTAAGTAGCAAGGATCACATAGGTTCTTAAAGTGAGAAGAGATTACGAACCTACGAAAAAAAGTAAGTAGGTGATGCACCTACTTCAAGAAGGTGATGCACCTACTAAAAAAATAGACCCCACCAAGACACGTGGCAGCAGCTGTTTGGTGCATGGATGAGGTGGACCTATAGGAGCTAGACACGTGTCACCCTTGGAGCTGGACATGTGTCACCCTTAGGGGATGACATGTGTCACTTTTAAAGGTGGTGTATATAGGCTAAATTAGTGACTAAGAACTTCATTTTCTTATCTTTAACCCTAAGAACCCTAGAGAGAAAAATAGAGAAAGAAAGAGAGTTCAAGCCATGGCAACTTTCGGTCATGGCCGAAGCAAGGAGAGGCTTCAAGTCTTGCTCCGTAAATTAATTCTCTAAGGTAATATCGACCTATTGGAAGGTGATTAACAACGTAAATCAATTGTTGGGGCAGCAAAGAGGTTCAACGAGAAGTCCATCAACTTTCAGCCGAGTTGCGGAGCCAAGTTGATAAGGTAGGGTTTCTTCCTTTCAAATTAGAGTTAATGATGTTGTAATAGAGAGGTTAATTTGTA
Source organism: Solanum dulcamara (assembly GCF_947179165.1). Taxonomy (NCBI): domain Eukaryota; kingdom Viridiplantae; phylum Streptophyta; class Magnoliopsida; order Solanales; family Solanaceae; genus Solanum; species Solanum dulcamara. Next base: position 72,232,107 of record NC_077237.1, read on the forward strand.
TTAAGTGAAGTTGGAGGTAACAAAATAACATAGTTATTGTTGACGTTGTAAATAGACAGAATTGAGGCCGTTCTAGTTGGATTAAAGTTTGGTTAGTGTTGTCGTTATTATGGTATTGTATTCGTAGGTAATTTGTATATGTTGAAGGGATGGAAATGTGGTTATAAGTGAGTATAAGTGCTGCCGTTTGCAGCCACATTATGCTCCTTTCCGTGTGGTTGTAATTTTATGAAATAAAGATCAAAAACTGTATTTTGATGTCGTGATTTTGGGTGGGCTGTTTGGAACTTGTATTGAAAAAGGTTGAAGTAATTTTATTGTATATGGATGGTGGTTGTTGTTGTTGGTATGACTGTGCTAATCGGAGGTTAATTGGAAGTTCGGATAGGGCGAGTTATAGGGAAAATACTTTTCGATTTCCGTTAACTTCTTAACTAATCAATATACTAGTCGAGAAGTGTGAACGAGGAAATGATTCCTATAGGTAATTGGTTGTAGATTTAGAAGCTGCAAAGTCGAAGGTTATTCATAATAGTGTTACTTTCGTGTTAAATAGGTTAAAGAGGTAACGAGGCAAGCGTGGTTGCAGTTGATCTATAACAGGTATGTAAAGCCTATCCCTTCTTTTCTTTTGGCATGTCTTAGATATAAGTGATATGTGATATGAGCTTTGGGGATAATTCCATTCATAAGCTCCGAGTATGACTCATGACTCTTATTCACTTTTGGATGTTAAAACTCTTAAAGTAGTTGAGCTATTGCCCTCGAGCCTTTTATATGTTGAATAGTAATTGGATGTATAAGCTCTTATTTATAAGGACTCTACGATGCCAAATGTCTCTGATACCATGTTTGTAACGCCCCGGGAGGGTACCCTAGACGTGACCAGCACTTGAAATCCATTTCTAACCTTCAAGCGAACCACCTAACCCGATCATTTCATCATTCAGTCATATACGCTCAAAGAACGGCTCAATTATAACATGTTATTTACAATATAGGGGATGAAGACCAAACATGTTTAACTCAACAAAATAAGTATAATAAGACTCCTCAAAATAACAGTCCAACCTCCCCACACTCTAGTCTATGAAGCCTCTATCAAAGTCTGGAAGGTGGCAATGACAAGCCCGTGGCTACCAACAATCAAGATAAAGGAAACAACAAAAACAAAACTATACAAGGAAGCTCAACATCCTCCGGAAACTAGGAGGACTCACCAACTAGCTGGGAGTGTATGTGGATCTTCAACGGAGCATCGGTTGATGATCTCTAGTACCTGTCACTGCATCATAAAACGATGCAGGTCAAAGAGCGTCAGTACATGGAATGTACGTATATAAAATGGCCGAAGAAACAAACATCAAGAAAGCATCGATATCAACTCAGGATCTCAACTCATATATATATACATAACAACTCACTCAAGTGCCCTAAGGCTAACAAGAAGTGTTTTAGACCGGACCAAATATCATGCCCCTCAACTCAACTGACTCGGAATACTATCAAGACCTAAATGAGAGTTTCTCTTATCCGACAACCATCACTTATGAGCCAGTGACAGTACAATAATCAGACGTCGTTGCCACATCAGTCCATACCTTGCCAGGGCATGAACGCCTCCCTAATCATGGATACTAGCTTCCGACTTTAACGGTTCCATCCCCACCTACGTTGGCGGCGTAGTTTCTGGGGTTCGAGTATGGACTATACTCTTACCCGCTTCGATGCTCGATTCTCCTCCCATGACTCCATGCTCATAAGACTCCCTCCAATCATCTCAAACAAGCCCTCACGGCTAGTATCATGTGGGACACTGCCAACTCATCAACTTTATTCTCATTTCAACTCAATTAAGTCATAATGGCAAGTTCCGTTTGGGACCTCGTCCACTCATCAATTCTATCCTCTAATTTACTCAATCAAGCCTCATTTAGGTAAGCATTTATGACATCTCCTCAAGACTCATCACAACTCTATGACTTTAGCTCAACAATTCAAGTGGAATAACACATTTAACATAATCACATGGCTAAAGAGATCAACAAAACATAATAACAAGTCATCTCCATCAACTTATACTAACTTGAAGGTTTTAGGAACTTCTTAGCTCAACAACATCAACACATATAGCATCAAATAAATGGGGGACAAAACTCATTCAAACATAAATCATACCAAGAAACTCCATTTTTCATGGACATCTAACCTCAAAGCAAGAGTAGGGCACATGGGTGGAATCAACCCATGTTTTGGATAGCCTTACATACCTTAGAGAGGACTTGAAGAAAACCTTGGTGTTGGGTCTTCAATGAAGAACTCAAATCTTGAAGCTCTTGGAATCTTCTTGTTGGAAATAGCGAAGAAGAGGAAGAAAGAGAGAGGAACTCGTAGGGCTTTTTAGAGAGAGAGAGTGGCTGCAAAATATGATCTCAAAATGGACTAGGGTGATACATATATAATTTGGGTAAGTTCCCAATTTACCCTTCTTCAAAAGTTCTGAAAATAGGCTAAAAATGCACCTGGCGCGATAGTGGCGCGTCGCGCCATTGCAGCGCCAGGCAGATTTCGCCCAAAAACCTGTACATCGGTTAGTGGCGCGCCGCGCCAAAGACCAAACTACTGAGGCACATTCTTAGCGCGATAGTGGTGCATCGCGCCCTTACAGTGCCAAGGCCAATATTTTCTGGGTTCTAGAATTTGGCTTGAAAAACCTGCACACCTCGTAGTGGTGCGCCGCCCCAGGGGCCAAACTATTGAGGCGTGTTCCTGGCGCGATTGTGGCGCATCGCGCCACTGTGGCGCCAAGCCTAGTTTATCCAACAATTGCAACCCAGGCCTGAAAATCCCTGCTGTGCTAGTTCGTCTTAGGATCGTCATATCTTTTGACTCCGAACTCCAAAAATTACATTCTTGGTGGCATTGGAAAGAAGATTTGACGACCTTTAATTTGATGGTTCGTGGTCCACCCAAATTGTCGTATTTCAAAAGATAGGGTCGTTAGAAGTCAACCCTATACACGAACTCATCCTAACTTAGCCATGACGAACCTTTTTGGGCTTAGCTCGGTCCTAGGGGTCCTATGTGACCCCACACTACCTCCAACACTCTACAATTACTCAGGGACTTATCTGAACTCAAACACATGCTTCGAAATAAATACGATTGACCCTACACGTGTACATAGAAGGTCCGAATCTTAGGGAAATATTTTGAGGGGTGTTATATTATCTCCCCCTTGGGATCATTCATCCTCGAATGACGAGTAACCAATAATGGACTCGCGGCATAAATCGCAACCAAAAACTCAGTCATTCAACCAATCAAATTCACAAGGTGTACAAACAAATTCAAGTCAAGGAAATGGACATTACCTTCAACATTCTCCTCAGTAGGCACGAATAGTTGTGGATATTTGGATTTCATGGATTCCTCCGCTTCCTATGTGGCTTCCTCGACAAATTGGTTCTTCCACAAGACTTTGACTGAGGCGACATCTTTGTTCCTCAATTTGCAAATTTGGCAATCAAGAATTTGGACCGGAACCTCTTCATAGTATAAGCTATACTTAACTCCAATACTATCAATGGGGATTACCAACGAGGGATCGCCTAAGTACTTCTTCAACATCGAAATGTGGAATACCGGATGAATAGAGGCTAGCTCTGAGGGTAACTCCAACTCATAGGCAACACTCCCAATTCGCCTCAAAATCTGGTAAGGACCAATATACCGAGGACTGAGCTTTCCTTTCCTTCCTAACCTCATGACACCCTTCATGGGTGACACTTTCAAATACACCCAATCACCCACCTCAAACTCTAAGTCTCTCCTCCTCACATCGGTGTAAGATTTTTGGCGGCTTTGGGTTGTCTTTAGCCTATCTTGAATAACCCTCACCTTCTCCATGGCTTGGTGAACAAAATCAGGCCCAATTAACTCAACTTTACCAACTTCAAACCATCCAATTGGCGATCTACACCTCCTCCCATACAAAGCTTCATACGGAGCCATTTGAATGCTTGTATGATAACTATTATTATATGCAAACTCTATGAGAAGTAAGTGATCGTCCCAATTTCCTTTGAAGTCAAGCACACAAGCTCTTAACATATCCTCCAATATCTGAATGGTGCGCTCCGCTTGGCCATCCGTCTGGGGATGAAAGGTCGTACTAAGGTTCACCTTTGAACCCAGTCCCCTCTGAAAGGATTTCCAAAATTGGGAGGTGAATTGAGCTCCTCTGTCCGAGATAATGGACAAAGGGACTCCATGCAATATGACGATCTCTCGAATGTACAGCTTTGCATAATCTTCTGCGGTGTTAGTAGTCTTAACCTCCAAGAAGTGAGCTGATTTCGTCATTCTATCCACAATCACCCAAATCGAATCATATTGCCTTCGGGACTTCGGCAAACCCGTAATAAAGTCCATGTAGATCATCTCCCACTTCCATTCTGGAATTTCTATATTTTGAGCTAAACCACATGATCTTTGATGCTCAACCTTCACCTGTTGGCAATTCGGGCACTTGGAAACAAACTCCGCAATATCTCTCTTCATCCCACTCCACCAATACATTTCCCTCAAGTTATGATACATTTTTGTAGAGCCAGGATGAATAGAGTACCTAGAACTATGCGCTTCGGCCATAATCCATTCTCGAACATCATCGACATCAGGTACACACAATCTATTTTGGTACCTCAACACACCATCTCCCCCTTTAGTAAAAACCATTACCTTCTTCTTGTGAACAACTCCCTTCAATTGGAGAAGGACGGGTTCTTGGTCTTGTTTCTCCTTTACCTCTGCCACAAGTGAGGATGTAGACCCATCCTGAATAGTAACTCCGCCTTCATTGTTCTCTTCCAGGCAAACTCCCAGTCGGGCTAATCTATGTACCTTATTTGCCAATTCCCTCCTTCCCTCCTCTACATGGGTAGTACTACCCATAGACAACCTGCTAAGAGTATCAGCAATAATATTAGCTTTACCTGGATGGTATAGGATGCTCATTGTCACACCCCGATCTCAACAGGGTGTGATGGGCACCCGACCCCGTGCTCGGAGCCGAGCGAACCCGCTAACTCATATTACATTCTTAATCTCTTTAGAATTTTGCATCAAAAAGAAATGAAAAACATAGCCACGCTTTTCGAATCTTGCTATCCAAAATCTATCATCTCATAAACTCATGACATACTACATAATAACATATCGGCTGGTGACGCCGCTTACAAAGCTGACACTCTATACCCACGACTCTGTCTGCAAAGTCTCTAACTTCGAATGAAACATCGTAGCTCATATACTCTGACTCGGCAGCACTCCAGGAACAAGTGGAGATGCTAACCCCGCTGGAACATCTTCTATAGTAACTTCTACTTGTCTGTGTGTACCTGCGTGGCATGAAACGCAGCCCCCAATGAAAAGGGGGTTAGTACGAGTAATGTACCGAGTATGTAAGGCATGAAAATCAGCATAATAAAGAACATAAGGTATGAACAACCATATCGTAGAATCATGGACATATAGTGAGTTAAGAGAGTAACATGTACATATGAGTGCCCTTTTAGGCCAGATGCCATGCATGCTTGTCTTATCATATAAAACATATCTTTTTCATATGCATAGAAAATAGAAGTCATATCACCGAACAACATCGGCGTGCCCACATATTTCCCGCGTCCAGGCATCCCGCGTCCGGGATGAAAATTACTCCAACTGATCAGGTGGGAATGCGTCTATAGCGCCACATATACACCTCCCCATATCCCCCATATACATATACGTATACATATATATATAGACAGCATGCATGAGAGCCCAATGAAAGTCGTATATTTATCGGAGTGACGGAAGGTCGGTAACCTCCGATTATATTATAGACTAACCATGGTTGCTTGGTCTCACCTTGAAGGGACAATTATTATAGGATGAGACTATCAACGAAAGATAATATTAAGAGAACGTAGAATAAGGTCACAATCTTATAAGACGCCAAATCGTATACATATCCATATAGGACCAATTTCCAAGACTCATAGAATAATCGGAATGAGCTATGATTCAAAATCAAGATAAGAGTCATGTCAAGTACCTTTTAAAAATTTCCATGAATTATATCAAAATAAAAATTTTGAAATCATATACGCGTATCTAAGCACGAGAAAATATCCTTTGGAAACTCAAGAAAATTGTCCATCCTAGTGGCTCTACGAATAAGACTTCCTTGAAATTGTATAAAATGTCATTTACCTATTTCATAAAAATTATGCCAAAAAGAAAGAGTAGCTCTATATAATTATGTCAAAACATGCCAAGAGAAAGAAGGGTAAACCTTACATACATAAAGCCGCTTTTATCTTAGCCATCTTAGACATATTCTCATCCTCGACATCGTCAATGTCGTTGTAAAACATATCCATCGTCATTGTCATAAAAGCTTGTAATATTGTAAACCTTTGTTTTGGGAAATCATAGACATTTTGGAAAAACATTGACGGATTATATGAAAAGTAGTCATTTCCTTGGGACCGTTGACACCTAACTTTTGGAAACAAAGAAAATATGGAAGCACTTATGAAACCATAACATCGGAATCATGCCTTGAAAAAGAAGGGTAAGCCTCACATACTTATACCAAAGACATGCCAAAAGAAGGAACGATTAGCTTCACATACCTTGTCCGCTTCCTTAGTCACCACACCTAACTCTTGGCCTTTCCAAAAATATATAACAAGATTAATAAATGCCAACATTAGCTATAGGTATCCAAGAACCTCATTCTAAACTAACATTTTGTCTATCGAAATTTCGACAGCACTTCCCCTGTAAATACACCACCTTCGAGAATTTAACTCGGCCAAAATATCAACAACACCCACAAGCATACCAACAACATTAACAATTATTACAAAACACAATTTACTCTAGTAGTCTTTCTTCTTTTTCTTCTTTCTTCTTTCTTCTTTCTTTTATTACATAAGGCCACAATTTCTACTCCAACTTCACACCTTCAAACTAATATCAACATTTCTTATTCACTTACTAGCTCAAGACCATTTCAACATAATTTGAAAGAAATTAACATTATTCCATACAATATACCAAAAATTCTATCAAAACCATAATCCACCCAAAACTTCTACAAACACAACGGAACTACCAAATCGCATTGTTTTCCTCCAAATTCATTAAGAATAACAATAATCCCCATATTAAAAATTCCACTTCCATGATTTCATAAGACTATACTAAAATCACATAATTTCATATAAACACTTGTAACCAATTTCAAGGCCGTCTCGAATCGTTCAACTTTTACTTACACCATAACCGCCATAACGACAAAACTAACAAGCTAAATAAAGTTCAACTCCTCTTCTTCCAACCATCACACCACATGGCCACAAACATACACTTGCAAACCCACATGTTAACACACCCACATACATCACAATTACATGATTTCCACTTAATTCTACTAGCTTCAACACATAGATTTCTTCCATAACATAACAAGATAGAATTCTTACCTTTTCTTCAATTTTCGACTTGCCACAATCGTAGTTCTCTCGCTTACCCAATTATACCCCTTTGAAGAGGAGCTTGAACTTAGTAAGAATTTGAGAAAGACGAGATTTTTAGATCAAAATTGAAGAACTTGGCAATTTTTTTTTCCTTTTTGTCTCTAGCTTCGGTCTCTTCTTTTCTCTCTTGAAGACTTGATTTTTCTTGAATGTTCTAGGACCTTATGACTAACTAGCCCCTTTCTATTCTTTTATAACATGACTAAATCATATGGGCTTGGATCTCTCTTTTCTTTTTCTTTTGTTTTGGGCCATGACTTATGATTGGGCCTCTCTTATTATTTTAATTTCTTTCCAAGCCCAATCCCTTGGCCCATATGTTTTCATAAACTACATTTTGTGAACTTCCAACTTATATATATATATATATTTTATTTTTTTTCAATATTTCCATCTCTAAAATTCCATAACCAACTCATGTATCAAACAAGACCAAAACGTACCATTATCCTTCACTTGTTACAATTATTCCAAATGTCCAAATGTACAAAAATATGGGTTGTAACACTCATATCATAGTCCTTGAGTAGCTCGAGCCATGTTCTTTGCCTCAGGTTAAGTTCCTTCTGGCTAAAGATATATTGTAAGCTCTTGTGATCGGTGAATACATCAACATGCACTCCGTACAAGTAGTGGCGCCAAATTTTAAGCGCAAACACCACAGCTGCCAGCTCAAGGTCGTGAGTTGGGTAGTTTCTCTCATGAATCTTAAGTTTTCTTGAAGCATAGGCTATCACTTTTCCCCTCTGCATCAGTACACAGCCCAAAACAACTCTAGATGCATCACAATAGATCACAAAGCCCTCTGTTCTATTGGGCAAAGTCAAGATAGGAGCAGTGGTTAGCTTGGTCTTCAATTTCTGGAAACTCTCCTCGCCAGCATCGGACCATTGGAACTTAGACTTCTTTTGGGTCAGCTTAGTCAATGGTGATGATATGGATGAGAATCCCTCTACGAACCTTCGATAATAGCCGGCCAAACCCAAGAAGCTTCTTATCTCTGTCAGAGATGTGGGTCTGGGCTAATTCCTCATGGCCTCAATTTTCTAAGCATCAACCCGAATACCATCTCCAGATACAATGTGGCCTAGGAAGGCCACTGATGCAAGCCAAAATTCACATTTGGAGAACTTTGCATACAATACCTGGTCCCTCAAAGTTTGTAAGACGACTCTAAGATGATGGGCGTGCTCCTCCTCATTTTTGGAGTAAACCAGAATATCATCTATGAATACAATCACAAACATATCAAGATATGGTTTAAATACCCGGTTCATGAGATCGATAAAAGCTGTGGGGGTATTAGTCAACCCAAAGGACATGACCAAAAATTCGAAGTGGCCATAACGAGTCCGGAAAGCGGTCTTTGGGATATCACATTCCCTCACCTTCAACTGATGGTAGCCAGATCTCAAGTCTATCTTTGAGAAACACGTGGTGCCCTGGAGTTGATCAAATAAATCATCTATTCTGGGAAGAGGGTATTTGTTCTTTATGGTGACCTTGTTCAGCTGCCTGTAGTCAATACACATTCTGAGGGACCCATCTTTCTTCTGCACAAATAGGACCGGAGCTCCCCATGGTGAGACACTCGGCCTAATGAATCCCTTATCTAACAAGTCCTTCAACTGCTCCTTCAACTCCTTTAACTCTGCTTGAGCCATTCTATAGGGAGAGATTGAGATAGGGTGGGTGTCAGGAAGAACGTCGATCCCAAAGTCGATCTTTCTATCAGGAGGGACTCCAGGCAGATCTTCAGGAAAGACATCCGGAAACTCATTGACGATCGGAACCGACTCAAGGGATGGAGACTCAATATTGTCATCTTTCACTCGAATAAGGTAATAAATGCACCCTTTAGAGATTAGCTTCCTGGCCCTAAGGTAAGAAATAAACTTACCCTTAGGCACAATAGGACTACCCTTCCACTCAATGACAGCCTTATTCAGGAATTTGAACTTAACGATCTGGGTCCTACAGTCAATAGAAGCATAACAGACATAAAGCCAGTCCATGCCAAGGATCACATCAAAATCCACCATGTCCAACTCAACCAAGTCATCCAAGATATCCCTGTGATGAATTGACACGGTGCAATCTCTATAGACTCTCTCAGCTAAGACAGAATCACCGGCAGGAGTAGCTACACTAAAAGGCTTAAGAAGGCACTTGGGAATTTTATTGAACTTACTAGCCACGTAAGGTGTCACAAAGGATAGGGTGGCACCCAAATCCATCAAAACATAACTGTCGAAAGAAGAGACTCGAATCATACCCGTCACAACGTTTGGAGAGTTCTCTTGATCTGGGCGACTGCCCATGGCATATAAATAGTTTGTACCTCCGCTGGTGCCTGAAGTAGTGCCCCTCTAATTACCTCTAGCCGGTGGTGTGGTGGTAGAATATTGGGCTCTGTTTCCCCCTGTTGGACACTCTCTCTGAAAATGGTCCATTTGGCCGCATTTATAACAACCAACCCTTCCCGCTCTGCATTCTCCCAAGTGGAGCCTACCACACTTGCCGCATGGTGGCTTTCCTCTCAAACCTTGACTTACACTGGCCTGGGATTAAGAACCCTGGGGCTTGAAATTCTGGCGACTCTGACCCTGCCGATCATACCTGTTCTGTGGCATAGGTGCACTGGCGGTAGATGAGGCATAGTTGGAAGGCCTCCTCTGGAAGAAGGACTTGTTGCCCTTGTTTTGCCTCAGTTCACTCTCATGGCCCGCTGATTTTACCCTCTTTCTCAGGTGCTCTTCTCTGTCCTTTCTTTTCTCCTCTTTCACCTATTGAGCATACACCATTAATCTGGAAATATCCATATCCGAGATCAACAATAGTGCTTTGCACTCCTTCTTCACATGCCTCCCTAATCCGGAGACGAACTTCCTCATCTTTGACCTCATGTTTGAGATCATTTCTGGAGCATACCTGGATAGATGGATGAACTTCAGGCCATACTCCTTAACTGTCATGCCTTCCTACTTCAGATTTACAAACTCCTCTACCTTTGCTTCCCTCAATTCTCGGGGAAAGAAGTGGTCAAGAAAGGCTTCCTCAAATTCATCCCACATAGCAGGTTCAGCATCCTCACCTCTAACTTGTTCCCATTGGTTATACCAAATATTTGCCACATCTTTGAGTTGATAGGACACCAACTCAACCCCCTCAATCTCCGTAGCATACATAGCTTTCAGAATTTTCCATATCTTATTAATAAAGTTTTGGGGGTCTTCATCAACCTTAGAACCCGTGAATGCCAACGAATCCATTCTCAGAAAGTCTCAAATTCTAGCTGCAGTAGACGGCTCTTGGTAACTAGAGATAAGAGTTGGCAAACTCTGGCTACCATTTCGGGCAGCCATTAATTGAGTGAGCATTGCAATTGCCCCTCGAAATTCTGCCTCTAAAATGGGTGCAGGCGGAGTAGCAGGCACTTGGGGTGCCTCTGCATACCTCGCAGGTCGGCCTCTAGCCCTTGTCGGGCGTACCTCAGACTGGGGCATCTCTGCATTATCAATATTCCTCTGGCTGGCAGTACATTTTGGAGGCATTTTCTGTAACGTATAAACGCACGAATTAGAAAGGAGTTTTATAGAGTTTAACTCAATCGCACGAATTTAGAGTATGAAAGAAGTGAAACAATTCCTAATGTCTTATAGCCTCCTGATTATAAGTGTAGAGCACAACACACCCATAAGCAAGACTCTACTAGACATGGCTTCATAGACTCCCTAGGACTCTTGAACTCTGGGCTCTAATACCATGTTTGTCACTCCCCGGAAGGGTACCCTAGACATGACCGGCACTTGAAAGCCATTTCTGATCTTCAAGCGAACCACCTAACCCGATCATTTCATCATTCAGTCATATACGCTCAAAGGACGGTTCAATTATAACATGCTATTTACAATATAGGGGCTGAAGGCCAAACATGTTTAACTCAACAAAATAAGTATAATAAGACTCCTCAAAATAACAGTCCAACCTCCCCACACTCTAGTCTATGAAGCCTCTTTCAAAGTCTGGAATGTGCCAATGACAAGCCCATGGCTACCAACAATCAAGATAAAGGAAACAACAACAACAAAACTATACAAGGAAGCTCAACATCCTTCGGAAACTAGGAGGACTCACCAACTAGCTGGGAGTGTATGTGGATCTTCAACGGAGCGTCGGTTGATGATCTCTAGTACCTATCGCTACATCATAAAATGATGCAGGCCAAATGGCGTTAGTACATGGAATGTACATATGTAAAATGACCGAAGGAAACAAACATCAAGAAAGCATCGATATCAACTCAGGATCTCAACTCATATATATATACATAACAACTCACTCAAGTGCCCTAAGGCTAAAAAGAAGTGTTTTAGACCGAACCAAATATCATGCCCCTCAACTCAACTGACTCGAAATACTATCAAGACCTAAATGAGAGTTTCTCTTATCCGATAACCATCACTTATGAGCCAGTGACAGTACAATAATCAGACGTCGTTGCCACGTCCGTCCATATCGTTGCCACGTCCGTCCATACCCTGCCAGGGCATGAACGCCTCCCTAATCATGGATACCATCGATTAGTCAAGTCCTATCATTTCAGGATAATAAAATGGGAAACATCCGACTTTAACGGTTCGATCCCATGGGAAGCATCCAACTTTAACGGTTCCATCCCCACCTACGTTGGCGGCGTAGTTTCTGGGGTTCGAGTATGGACTATACTCTTACCCGCTTCGGTGCTCGATACTCCTCCCATGACTCTATGCTCATAAGACTCCCTCCAATCATCTCAAACAAGCCCTCATGGCTAGTATCATGTGGGACACTGCCAACTCATCAACTTTATTCTCATTTCAACTCAATTAAGTCATAATGGCAAGTTCCGTTTGGGACCTCGTCCACTCATCAATTCTATCCTCTAATTTACTCAATCAAGCCTCATTTAGGTAAGCATTTATGATATCTCCTCAAGACTCATCACAACTCTATGACTTTAGCTCAACAATTCAAGTGGAATAACACATTTAACATAATCACATGGCTAAAGAGATCAACAAAACATAATAACAAGTCATCTCCATCAACTCATACTAACTTGAAGGTTTTAGGAACTTCTTAGCTCAACAACATCAACACATATAGCATCAAATAAATGGGGGACAAAACTCATTCAAACATACACCATACCAAGAAACTCCATTTTTCATGGACATCTAACCTCAAAGCAAGAGTAGGGCACATGGGTGGACTCAAACCATGTTTTGGATAGCCTTACATACCTTAGAGAGGACTTGAAGAAAACCTTGGTGTTGGGTCTTCAATGAAGAACTCAAATCTTGAAGCTCTTGGAATCTTCTTGTTGGAAATAGCGAAGAAGAGAAAGAAAGAGAGAGGAACTCGTAGGGCTTTTTAGAGAGAGAGAGTGGCTGCAAAATATGATCTCAAAATGGGCTAGGGTGATACATATATAATTTGGGTAAGTTCCCAATTTACCCTTCCTCAAAAGTTCTGAAAATAGGCTAAAAATGCACCTGGCGCGATAGTGGCGCATCGCGCCATTGTAGCGCCAGGCAGATTTCACCCAAAAACCTGCACATCGGTTAGTGGCGCGCCGCGCCAAGGACCAAACTACTGAGGCACATTCTTAGCGCGATAGTGGTGCATCGCGCCCTTACAGTGCCAAGGCCAATATTTTCTGGGTTCTAGAATTTGGCTTGAAAACCCTGCACACCTCGTAGTGGTGCGCCGCCCCAGGGGCCAAACTATTGAGGCGTGTTCCTGGCGCGATTGTGGCGCATCGCGCCACTGCGGCGCCAAGCCTAGTTTATCCAACAATTGCAACCCAGGCCTGAAAATCCCTGTTGTGCTTGTTCGTCTTAGGATCATCATATCTTTTGACTATGAACTCCAAAAATTACATTCTTGGTGGCGTTGGAAAGAAGATTCGACGACCTTTAATTTGATGGGTCGTGGGCCACCCAAATTTTCGTATTTCAAAAGATAGGGTCGTTAGAAGTCGACCCTATACACGAACTCATCCTAACTTAGCCATGACGAACCTTTTTGGGCTTAGCTCGGTCCTACGGGTCCTCTGTGACCCCACACCACCTCCAACACTCTACAATTTCTTAGGGACTCATCTTAACTTAAGCACATACTTCGAAATAAATATGATTGACCCTACACGTGCACACAGAAGGTCTGAATCTTAGTGAAAATTTTTGAGGGGTGTTACACTGATGATCCATTTGATATGATCCCTAATGACATTTAGAGAGTACTTGAGACGATTACTATCCTGATCTTCAAGTGATGGTTCACTTGACTATTTTATTGAGTCTCAGATGTTGATTTAATTTGCATATGGTTACTCACTACTCTGCTCATGCATACTGTTAATACATCTTTCACCGAGTCTTGGGCTGAGTATGTTATCGTGCACAGCTTCACTACATCTTCACCGAGTCCCTCACTAGAGGGACGGTTACAGTATGATATATGTATATGGTGATATGATGCAATGATATGGTTATGGCACCGAGTCTCATAATGGGCCGGGTACGGTATAAATGTACACTACTCTATTCACCGAGCCTCTCACTAGAGGGCCGGGTACGGTATATATATACATATGATGATATCATGATATAATTGTGATACCGAGTCTCAAAACAGGTCGGGTACGATATATGATGATGATATACATGACTTCACTTCATAAGATGCAGGTACAGTAATTTATTAATTGTTATACTTGTCTCGTGAACCTCTACTTCAAATGTGATCTCATTTATGCTATGTTATACTTTATATACTCAGTACATATATCGTACTGACCTCCTTTCTTCGGGGGGCTGTGTTTCATTCCTGCAGGTACAGACATACATTTTGGGGATCCGCCAGCTTAGGCTTCCCACTCAGCCATTTTGGAGTGCTCCATTGTACCGGAGCCTAGCTTGTTGGTATTAATCTTTTTGATGTACATATTTGTTCATTCAGGGGTAAGACGGGGGCCCTATCCCGCCATATGATATCGTTGATACTCTTAGAGGTCTGTAGATATGTGTATGTGGGTTGTATGTAAGTTTTGTTCAGCTGCATCTATACGATGTGTTATGAATGTTATTATGTAATGGCAGCCTTGTCGGTTTGCGTGTCCTCGGTAGACAAGTCATAGGGCTATATGTAAATGAAGATGTATGACCCATTGGGGTTCTTATGTAAGTTAGCATACTGTTCATAGTTCAGATTGATTACATCCGATAGGTATGGATACGGGTGTCCAGGTCGGACCCCAATCGCGGCCTACGAGGTTGGATCGTGACAAATTTAATTTATTGTACTCTTTTCACTTTCTTGTAGTTACTTTTTCGTATAATACTTATTGTGAATATAGACAATATACTATCCTAAGTGAGTAATATGCTAAGCAAAAAAAAAAACTTCAAAAACAATCATTTAAATATTTTAATTATAGTATTAAATGTGCTTAAGTGTTTTCCATATCAATTTCCAATGATGATTAAAACGCTGCATAGCCCAATCAGTCTAGAGGAATGAAATGGCATTAAACTCTATTCTATTATATTTTCTTTATTTCTCTATTAGTTTTGTTTCAAGAAGCTCAAAAGTCAAGGTAGTATTTATTTGTTTTAAATTTCATGTGCAAACTCTATTAACTAGAATTTGGAATTAAAAGGATTACTTTTTTTTTTTAAAAAAAAGGGACAAATCGCTGCTACATCAGCGATTTCATAAAAAAATTTAACGGCGTTAATTTTTTTAATACATCGCTGCTAGTGCAGCGATTTTACACCAATTTTTTTAAAAATAGATTGCTGCAGGTGCAGTGATTTTTAACCAAATTTCTTTTTCTTCCAAATCATACATCGCTGCCTTTGCAGCGACTTTTTAAGAAAAACGGTTTACATGAAGGATTCGATGTTTTAAATATTTTCTGTAAAAATATTGATGGTTCAATTTGGTCATTTTGCTGTAAAAAATGGTTTAAATCTTTGAGTTGACCAAACATTAGTATAAAAAAATTGGTTAAAAATTACTGCACTTGCAGCGATGTATTTTTAAAAAAACATTATTGAAAATTACAGCACTTGTATCGATGTTTTTAAAAAAATGATGGTGTAAAAGCGTTGCACTAGCAGCAATGTATTAAGAAATTTACGGCGTTAATTTTATTTTTTTACGAAATTATTGTTGTGTCAGCGATTTATCCCTTTTGATTATTTCAAAAAAGGAGTGACACTTGATGATTTTTGTAGAAAAAAATAGTTATTTTAGCTCCGGACTCCTATTAACTATAGTATCACCATACTATACGTTTTAGCAATTGAAGGGTATTTATTTTCTTTAAAGTTCAATTGTGAGTGTTATATATTTATTTTCAAGTTAATTAGACTATATATACTGTTTCTTTGACTCTCTTATAAATTGAAACGTAATCTTTTTTCCTTTTGATTTTTTCTTAATTGAAATATATATTTGTAATGACCTTGAAGGTCATTTTTGAAAACTTTTGTGAAATGACTATTTTACCCCCTATAGTTTTTCTGAGTCGTGTCTGATTGGTATCGAGTGTTTGATTTTGAAAATTCTATAAAAAAGTTTAGTTTTAGAAGTTTTGAGTTTTTAAAGACTTAAAGTGTTCAACAGTGGTATTTAGGATCAACCGGAGCTACGAGTCTCGAAATAGAATTCTATCGATTCCAGCAGCTCCAGAATGTGGAAATTGTTGTAGAAGAGTTTACAGAATCAGAATTGGGGTTGTAACGAAGATTTGAGGTCTTGAGTTGAAAATTTGAGGAATTTTAGGCTAAGGTTTGACTTTGGTCATCTTTCAAAGTTTCGATGCTCGAAATGGAATTTCGATGACTCTGTTGGATTCGGGGGATGATTTTAGGTCTAGGAGGGGCATTGGTTGAATTTTTGGAAGTCTCGAGCTCATTTTGATATTTGGAGGATGAAGTTAGTTTAGTTGCGATTTTTTGAGTTTCGGGTCAAGGAGACCTCGATTTCAAATTCTGATGAATTCATTGAGTCCAAAATGTTGAAATTATTATGGTAGTATATAAAGTTTGTGTGCTCGAAATTTTGAACGAATTCCGAGGGTCCAATTCGATATTTTTGCTAAGTGTGGAATTACTGATATCAATTGCTGGTGCCACCTTTTTCGCATTCGTGACACTCCGTCAGTGTTCTTGGAGAGCCTTTCTATTGACCTTCGGCTTCGTAGAGAAGGGGTAGCATTCTCGGAGGATTGGTTTGGGAACCTCCGCATTCACGGGTGGTTGGTCGCGTTCGCGGAGGGTTGGGAGATTTCTCTCCGCATTCGCGTGTCATTTAGGCCGCGTTTGCGAAGGCCAAAAATGGCCTGAACAGTATTTATTTCCCCAAATCAAGTTTTAAACTTCATTTCACCATTGTTGGACCTTGGGGAGCTCAGAAGGAATGATTCTTGAGGGATTTTTGAGGGATATTGGTTGGGTAAGTTCTTTTACAATTACCCATTAATTATTTACTAATTTTGGCTTGAATTTGAGGAATTCAATTGAGAAAATTTGGGGGTTTTCAAGAACATGGATTTTTTTTAAGGTTTTGATGATTTTGATCTCATTTTAAGTCCAAATTTCAATTTCATTTTCACTACTAGATTCCAAATACTTCAAAGATCGTTTTCATGTAAAAATTTCCAGATTTTCTATTCGTTTTCGAAATTGGGTCTTCCGGGTATTTCAGATCAATTTCGATCCGATTTTCAAAAATATTGATTTGGGCATCGTTACACTCGTGCTCTTATTGGGATTACTTATATGAATAGATTATCTTGATTTTTAACGTTGGTGTAAGGGTAAAGTTCAGATTCTTGAGTAGTTTGGAATCGAAATCAAGACAAGTGAATTCTAAACCTTTGCTTAAGCTTGTAGGATCATGTAATCGTGTTTTACGTGTTTGAAAGTAATGGGAAGTGATTTTGAAGATTATTTGATGTTCAATTGGACTTGATAATGAATAAGGGGGTAATAGTTGGAAAATGAGATGATTTATGTCACACCCCTGAGAGGGTACCCTATGCTTGGCTGGCACTCGAAAACCATTGTTGGCCCTAAGCGAACCACTTGGCCCAATCACTCATTCAAACTAATCAGTGGAAGACTCGACAAATAGGGGAGGTCAACCCATATTGGACATTTCGCAATCTTCATCCATAAGTAAATAATAAATTAAAAATACTTAAAGTATAATGTAACTTAACGTCACAAACACAATAATGAAATTATAGTTTAAACACAGACTCTGAAAGAAATCATCTAACTTGACTCATACTCGATCCATGAAGCCTCTAACTCAATACTAGAAAAGTGTCAAGACAAGTCCAAGGTACTTCAAATGACTATTAAAATAATGACAAATGAGGAATAAAATGAAGTCCTCCGAATGCGAGGAGGGCTCACCAAAAGCTGAACTGGATCTAGTCTTCTACGATGCACCTGTTGACCTCTATCACTTGTATTTGCATCATAACATGATGCAGGTCAAATTGTGTTAGTACATAGAATGTAAGAGTATGTAAAATGGCTAGAAGGCTCAACTCAAGGGACCTACTCTAAAATGACTCAACTCAATAAAGCATGAAGTAAAGTAAAACAATGCTTTAAATAATATGTAATAAGAGACACAACTCAATATATGAAAGTATGATAATTCACTTTTTGGGAGGTTCTCTAACCGACAACCATCACTTATGAGCTAGTGATGATACAATGCTTAAGAATTGCCGTTGCGGCAGCCGTCCAATACTTTGCCAGAGTAAAGGACACTCAACTCAATGGATCCAAAATCAGTCAAAGTTCATCATTTTGGGACTTGAGAGGCATGGTCTCTATCCTACGCTGGCTATGTAGTTTATGGGATTTGAGTTACCTCTACTCTTATCCAAATCGGTGCTCAATACTACTCCCTAAATACTTTATTATTTTCATATAATTAATAAAATACTCAATTTACTACTCTAGTCTCTTTTGGACTTAGCTCAAAAATCAAGTCATGTCAACTCAAGAGGTGCATTTAAAGTATAATTTAACTCTTTAACTCAACCTCAAAATAGATGTTTTAATGTAGTAGTGCTCAACTCGTTTATACTAAAATTCTCATACTAAAACAATAGTGAAGAGATTTCTCAAACTCACCCCATGCTCAACTCTTTCTCAATCAAAGAGAAAATAGTTATTATTTAAAGTCAAAATAGTGTATAACAAAATTAACATGAAATATTCACAAATCATTCTTTTACAAACTCCTTCAATGCATAAAATACAATTGAAATCTCAATTAGGGTTCATGGGAATGCAAACACGAATTCCCACAACAAGACTCAACTTAAATAACTCATCAAGGAATATAGTAATATATGCAAGAACACAAGAAGATTTTATATACTATCTAAATAAGGATTATCATTAACTCAAGAACTCAATTTATGGAACTTTGAAACTCAATTCAACTCGAAGAACTAGAGATGTAGGGCATATGGATGAACTCAATTCCCGTTATGGGTAGCCTTACATACTTGAAAATCGATGAACAATCAAAATTTGAACGATGCGAGTGAACGCTTGAACCCTAACTTTTTTTTTCAATCCTTGCTCTCAAATAAACTAAGTGTTAATGAGGACTTAGGCATATATGGTACTGTTAAGGAACCAAAAATAGTCCCAAAATGTCGAAATTTTGATTGGAAAAGGGTGGAAAAAGACCAAACTATCCTTCATAAAAATCTAATTTTGGCCGTATACGGATCATTTCTACGACTCGTCCTGTCAAACTCTAAAAAATTTGAGTCTCTGAATCTCTCCTACAAGTCTTTTCTACGACTCGTAGACTCTTTGACGAGTCGTCATCATCTCTCGTAAGAATGACTTTACTTTTGGATTTTTTTCTAATTGTTTGGAGGTTCTACGAGTTATTTCTATGAGTCATAATCAAGACTAGTAGAAAAGACCCTGAAGACTAAAATTTTCTAAATATTTAGAGGTTCTACGAGTCGTTTTTATGATTCGCACAAAACTCTACGAATCATAATATTTAGTCGTAACTTTGATGATTTGATAGACTCTAGTAAAACGATTATAACATTTTACTCTGAACTCGAAATGAGCAAAATTTGGTGGCATTGGAAAAAAGACTCAAAGAACTTTAATTTGATAGGTAATGGGCCACCTAATTCATTACATTCTAAGAGATATGATCGTTTGAAGTTGACCCAAGTAAAATCATATATCGAAACTCAATCGGTACGAAAGCTTTTAACATGCTAGAGGATTATGGTGACCCTAATTCACTTCAAATACACTTCAAGCACTAAATAATAAGTCATAAAAATTACATTACAATTAGAATTATTGGATTCAGACCTATACTCATACAAAGAATGATTCGGGTCTTAGCATAGAAATTTTCGGGATGTTACAATTTAGCATGTTGTGTTCGATATGAGTTCATACTTGGCTTATTGTAAATACTTGAATATGTTGTTGGGACTTGTTGATATTATCATTCCGTCATTGTAATTTACATGAACATTGTCTATTTACATTTGTTTTGATACTTTGAAATGAAATTTGATTCGAGTATTATGTCAAAGGGAAATGGTTCAGGCAAGAGATGATTTTATGCCGAAGAAAAATGGTTCCGACAATTTTGAAGGAAAATAATTCCGGCGAGAGATGATTTATGCCGAAGGAAAATAATTTCAGAGGATATATCGTCATGTGTAGTTCCCATGAGTTCCGGCCTGCTAGTGAACGAATGTGTATCATTTAGGACAGACATGCATCACTATATGTGGCATTGTATTGCATTACATTGCATCATACTTCTTTTGCCATTTTGGACTATTTACCATGATATTCCCCTAATCTATATTGTTGACTAATGAGATCCTATTGATATTTGAGTTGTGCTGTTGTAGAGACTTATATGTATATTTGTATTGGTATTGTTAGAACTATTAGATTGGGAAACAACACCAGTATGATGCAGGTTGTAGTCTGAGGGGTTGGATGGTATGGCAAAAGTATGTGTATTTTACTAGTTTAGCTTAGTCTTAGTTGTTTACTTGCTGGGTACAGCGTTGTTAGTACTCATTCCTTGCTAACAACACTTGTGTAGGTTTTGAGTCCGGAAAGTGACCCAGTTTTCTTTCGTTAATCCGAGGCTTACTAGAGGAGACTTGAGAGGTAGTTGTTGATGCCGGCGATCCTTCATTTTCCTCTTTACTTGTACTTTGTTCTATTCTAGAGACAGAGTTTTGAGACTTGTATTTATTTCAATATCTTTATATTTAGAGGCTTGTACATGTGACCAGACCACCAGTCCATGGGGAATTTTGTAGATGACTAAGATTTCTGCTTGTCTTTAAATTGCCTAATTTGAACTGTTTTCACTTTTATTTCCACATTTGTTGGGTTTAGGCTGGCTTGTCCGATGGAAATGGATGAGTGCCATCACACTCAAATTTCAGATCATGACAATATTAAACTATGATTTTCATTTGGGTATTTAGATAGCTGAAACATGAGTATACTATTTTTGTGGCATTTTTTTCTTATGGATATTTTTTATTTTTAATATCTGATGATTTTTTTGAGTGTTTTTAGTGATAATATATTGTATTGAATAAAGAGTATCATTTGCAGTCATCAACCTGGAGGAAAACAATAACAAATATACTGATACGAATTTCAAGTATTTTTCTTTTGAGTATTTTTAGTGATGTATTTATCAGGGTTTGAAGTGTTTAATTGATTTTCGTTTGTTACAATATTGAACTTGATTAAAATATATAATGTATTTGTAGTGGATTGTATTTGCAAGAATAAATTATCACATTAGATAATTTTCATAATAGAGATATGATGTTGTATGATGAGAAACAAAAATATAGAATTATATGTATTGATTCTTTTAATCTTGAAGAATATATTAATTATTTATTTATTGTGATTATTGAGATAAGCCATATAAAAATCATTTTAAGCTTTATATAATGAGAAAACAAAGTGCTGACATCAATCTAGTCTTTTTCTTCCTCCATTCTTAAAATAGCCTTCAATAACGTCTACTATCATTAGGGATGCTTATCGGTATGTTCGATTCGATTTTATATATTATTAATTTGATTTATTAATTATTAATTTGTAAACATGATAAATTAACAATGAATTAGCATCGTCTTCATTAGTATGATGCAGTGAGAATTTAAAAGGCTTATTCATATAATGTAATATGTGCTTTGTATTTTTGACCAATTTGGAGATATTACATTATCTCAAGGTCAAGTGTACGATTCTTGTGTTGTTATACAATTAACTATTCTATTATCAATCCATCTGGATTTTAAAATTTAGAGACACTGTGTAATTTTAGTGAATGAATATACATATTATTTTTGTTATTGTGATAAAATTTCAGTCTCATCATTTTACTTTTTTTTGTATTTGTACGTATATTCACGTCTTTGGTTAATTTCGTTAGACATTTACATGCATTTAATAATTTTTAATCTAGAAATTCATGGACATATTCATACAATTAGAGACTATATTATCATAATTAACTTCACATATTTTTTGTTTGATGGCAAATGCCATGTCCCACTTTTATGATTTTTATTTAATGAATAAAATATAAATAGTAAAATTAATATTGTGAATTTGAGGAGTTGCTATTTCATAACATAATTTTCCTAAATATATAAAAGTTCTATAATAATGTTAAGGAACAAACGTGCAACACACATTTCCATAAACTAGTTTTATATTAAAAGTGAGAATTTTCAAAGTGCAAAATTGGATTGTCATTTTACCCTTCACTAAATCAAAATGTTATAAATTATCTAGTTAATTATATATTAAATTGTAACCATACCATATTATCCTACTAAAGAAATATACTAAAAGTGGGAAGGTGTAACTCAAAATTAAATGAAAATGTCAAAAATAAGTAGACCTTTGAATAGGTAAGAATAACATCAAGATAGAATAAATGCTCTACGCAAGATTTAACAGTTGAAGTAAAGCATCATTACTAATAATAATACAAGATGGCCCTGATTTCTCCTTGTCAGATTCAAGTCACAAACAACAACCAAGCAGTATCATCACATTTCCAGCTTCAAAACAAACATATAAACTTTAATTCCTAATATGCCCAATACACATTTACACCACTCTATTGAGAAGATTTACAACTCAATAAATGATGTAAATAAGCTTTTTCTATATTACTTTCTGGTATAACCATAACAAAGAATATGATGGGAAAGCAACTAATAATATGAAGAATGGTACAATGTTTAATTCCATCTAATTAATACAAAGTTATTCTTTTAGTTATTTCCCTTTGAGAGCTGCTAGTCGAGTGACAAAGTCATCGTAATCTGGCAGTTTGGGATGAATATGCCCATTTGGACTCAACATATCATGACGTTCAAACGAATTTGCTTCAGTGTGTCCTTCTCTAAGTATCACTGGAGGACTTGCTTGTTTCAGTTCAACACGAATCGATCTCTTCCTTGACACTTCACTGCTCTCAACTTCAGCTAATTTAACAACTGATTTTGGTGTCTTAACTTCAATTTGAGCCTGTCTCCTAGTATAGTGCAGTAAAAGCCTATCCATCATCTTTTCCTCTTCATCGCGTTTATCAAGATGATCACCACTTGCAATTTTTATCCCATGTTTTCGATGTCTCAATCTTCTATCCGATTCCTCCTCACAATCTCGCATTGGTTGCAATCGTGTCCTAACTGATTTCGGTTTTGGCTTTTGGATTGTATCATTGACACAACTATCTTCTTCTTTGACTATCTTTACTCCCTTCTGATTCATTTCTGTATGTCCGTGTGTCTCCCCTGTGGAACCGGTAGGAGATGCATCTGAACTTATTTTTGAAATGCATGCTCTTGACTTGTTGTAACGAGGCTGAATTGGCCTATAATAGAATGGCGTCTTGTCATCAGATTTTTCTTCAGAAACACTTTTAATGATATCAGGCTCATTTTGTTGCCCATTGTTTCCAGTAATATCCACTTTAATATCTTTTACTGGACGTATGTCATCTAAACGTCTGTTGGATGCGCGACTTATATCATCTCTTTTCTGTTTGTCACTCTCCTTTCCCTTAGCCAAGCTATGTACATCACCAGGGACTTCTTTTCTCCCATGAGATGAATGATGATCCCTTTTCGCTTTAGAAGCCGTATGTGTCCTTGCATTCTCATGATTAAGCTTTACTTTTTGATGTTCTTTTCTCCGAGCTGATTCATCCATTTTTTTGTGCAATTTGTGCTCTTCATCATTATGACTCTTCGGCAAGTCCTGTGTAAGATTGGTATAAAGTGCAACTTCTATTTCAGGACAAGATGTGTATACAGAAGCAGAAACTTTGCCATGAACAGTGTAAAAACTAAAAACTTGTTAAGGAAAATCTACATACAAAATTGAAGCCAGAATATGTGAAGGCCAAAAATATGACGAACGGAACTCCTTTTGATTCTCCACATTACTCTGAGACTTACTATTATAACAATACAGCTTCTGGGCACTACATGTAAGAACTGCTTAACTTCTATACACTAACTAACAGTATCACGAGCACGTCTTGTTTGTGACTATGATGTTTCAATAAGAGAATTGTTAATTAAACTGTGGTCATTGTATAGAAGGCTTACTCGTACAGCTATCAGTGGTTTAGATAGCTTATGTTCCAAAGCCTTTGAATTCCATCTAGAACCAGATTCTACTGCTATATCTCGCATCAACTGAAGCTTCATATCCTTTGTAGGCGGTTGAGACTTTAGCTTTCTAACAAACTGTCAAGAACAAATATGAAATTGTTTTAAACAGAGGGGAAAAGAGTTCCACGAGTTACGAGTATTATATGTTGCTGAAAAACTGAGTAACTACCTCTTGATTCACAAAACATTCAAGGGAATTTCCATATCTCTCAGTAAATATAGCTCTCAGTTCACGTAATTCTGGCAGATCGGAAAGTCTTGCTGCTGAAAACATCAAAGTCGACACAGCTTCTCTGCATTCCTCTGGGCACTCCCTAAAAACAAAGAATTACACAGAAAATAGGAGATTAGTCCTATTTTTCAGTAGGACATATATTTCACTTCACAGTTTACACTATGTGAAAATGCAATTAAAAAGAATTCAGTATTTCAGGTCCAAGACCACTTGACTTGAGCGAAAAATTCAATGTACCTCTGTTTACTCATGGTGACGAGGTGACTCAAGATATGCAGACAGTATTGTTCCAAGAAATCGTAGCAGCTTGAGATATTGAGCTCAATGAGAAGGCCATCAGCCTGTTGCATTAACAAAACTTTTATATCAGTATCAATTGATCGATCTAGCTTCTCAACCTCAGGGAAAGGGGAGAAAATACACATTGACTTCATTTAGGTCATACAAAGCACTAGAATGAAACAAATAACAATATTGAGGCCTATAATAAAGTGTTTGTGCTCTCAAAATACTTCGACAATACGTTCACATTTTAGAGCCGAATCTAAAACAAGTACTTGGCTTCAGCTAAGGCTATTGCTTTCAGCTCGAACTAAGCAAGCATATTATAAGAAACTTTAACATGTATGCATATAATAAGATCAGATTCATTCAGGACATACTAAGTAATCAACATCCTGGATTTGACTCTGACCGGAATAATTGGATGAAATGACATATACATTTTCAAGGTAAGACTATGAAAAGTAGCTATAAGAAAAGAAAATTACCCTGCCGTAGGCGTTGACATCCACTCCAGATTTAAGAAGGTCAGCCATATCATTCTTCAAATATTTGAGCATAGCATCTCTCTTTTTTCTGATCATCTCGATTCGAGTCTTTGTCACCTTGATTGTAGACTTGCTGTATCAGACAAAACACACACACAAAAAGACTGATTACCACCACAGAACAACAACTACTGCTACTATATATTACGCCTCAGTTTCAAACAAGTTAGGACACCGCCATCCCAGAATAGGGGAAAAAAAGTGTACTCAGAGGATTAAAGAGTTGACATTCTCACCATTTAGTATAAAACTTGCTTTTTAACAATGCGTCAAACATTTTGATTTTTCTAGAAGGCTACGATATCAAATCAGAAGCTCATTGCCATCGAAAATGCTACGTCAAACTAGCAATGAACAAAAATAAAAATGAAAGAAATGATGGAAGAAATTAATCCAGTTGCTTCAGTGAAAGAACATTTTCTCATTCAAATGGATTAAATACTACTACTACTCTTTCTCCCAATCTACGTTTCAGTTTCAGTCCATTACATAAATTGAGACCGAGGATTCTTTTATCAACAGAAAACATTACATCCTCAGCTGCCATGTGGAACTCCTACTTTCTGCCGGCTAACCGTAACTCTATCTTTTACCATATTACCCTCAATGTTCCCACGGGTGGTGAATGGTTTTGGAGCCAATGGAAGGGTAATGTAGGAAGAATATTTTACTAATGATTCAGAGAACCGAATTATGAATAGGACTTAACTTTTGTACATGACAGTATATACGACTTACAACAAGAAGGAACTTATAATAGGAATAATTTATTAACTTAGAAGATAAAATTAATAATCAATTATAACCGGCTTAAAAAGACAGATAGCGATTATTGTATTTTTGTAGTAGATTTGATCAAACAATGGGAATCAGTTGGATGGTCATTATCGGAATGTCATTTGTCACTCTCCAATATTGTGCTATGTTTTATCTATAAGTCATAATTGCAGAGGAAAAATAGTACTCAAGTGGTCAACTAATTTCTTTCTTTTCCTAATATTCCGGTGGTTAGTGGGCACATTCGAACATGGAATCTGGTTAGGGGATTCAAAAGAAAATTATTACCTATGATGTGGCCACTCTATCCATTCTTTAATAATAATTTAACATAACTGTCATTCCATCTAATTCATGATGCTAAATCATACAACCTAACTCTCTACAAAGGAAAATCCAGGCTGGATCTAAACACATAAGCTCAATTACCAGTCAAACACGGAGACGAATTTAAGATTTACCATAATTAAATGTATAACTTACAAAAATCCCATAGTATAAGGATCAAATTACATTCTATTACTATCCTTTTTCTAATTACAAAAAATCCTTAATCTATTGGGCATCCGGATACATCCCAGACTTGCGGATACATTGGTCAGATACATTAGTTCAAAATTTCAGTTATGATTAAAAAAGAAAGAAAATGTAAAATTGAATGTGAGTTCACCTAATCACGACAATCAGTTTGCTTTCAATCTCTACCAACTCGTATCAACTTCAAACAACAATTCAAAATTTAAATTTTCTTCTTTCAATTCTCTCTCAAATCGTAACAAATCAAAAAAACTTCAAAATCTGTTTTAGATACATGATGAATATATTTATATTGTTAAGACCTTCAGGACTCTGGAAAAACAAGTTGAGATATGAACAATACAAAAGTGATGAATTAGTTATTGGGCAGACTACTGAGATCTAATAATAAGAGGTATCTAATTAGTTGTTTTGTGCTGGGTATTATAATTTTTGATTCTTGATGGTATGATTTCAGTTAATCATAGAGTTCTGTGCTCCACTTTGCGCAATAAACAGTGGTCTATAACATGTATTATTGGTCTTGCTGGTTGTGATTTATGGTGGCTGCGATGCTACAAGTATGAAAAATGGTGTGGCTGTTATTGGAGCAGTTTGATTTGCTTTTGATTTTGGTGAAGACTAGCATAGCTGCAAGATTTGTTTAGATTTGCCGCTAGCCTGTTAGTATGTAGCAATTTATTGAAGCTCAACAAATAAGCTCAAATTGAAGGAAATGCTTTATACATTCAGAATCTGAAACCATCCAATGTTCTAATGTCACGATCCAAAAATCGAGGTTATGATGACACACATCCCAATGTGTAAGTCTAAAAGTAAAACCACACGAGACTCCCAAAGGGAAGTCAGACCACAAATAAATGCAATAAAAGGACAAAATGAAATTATCCCAAAACTTTGTATCATAAGTTTAAGAGCATCTAAATACAAATCTGAGTTGAATACACAATATAAGTCTCCGAATATAGTAAAGACTGTAAATGAAAGATAGACTGACGGCGATCCAAATCCCAAAATCTCGCCACTGATTCGATAATGATGTATCTGCTAGAAAAAACTACCACGCTGGACACCCTGGCTAGAATCTGAATTAAAAGGGATACAAAAGTAGGGGTGAGTACAATCAATGTACCCAGTAGGTTTAACCGACTAAGTATAATGAATTAATTAAAACTATGAAATAAACTAAGAAACTCTCTCTCACCTACACGCAGGAAAGTTCCACTCTGACTATACTGCCGCCAATTTATATATAACGATGCGATTAAAGTAAACATATAAATACAGTTCAATATCACAGTTAAACATAGATGTCAAGTATTACATCTATCAATGCGATGCAATGTAATATGATGATGAGATGATATGATGATATGATGAGATCAAGACTGTCGCATAACCTATTATATACACCTGCCGAGCTATGCTGCCAAGCAGGACCCATGGGGGTTTCACAGACCATATACCTCTTCACAATCTCAATATATCAACTACCTCCCCAACCAGCTTGTGGCAAAGGACTCATGATACTAATATTTTATCTGCTTGCCACCTACTCGTGGTCAAGGATATATGAAAGGTGTCACATTTTTTTCTCAAAAAGAATTTCCACAGTTCTCAATTTCTCAATGATCAGTGATGATATGAATCAGGATGAATGCATTCACAACATATAAGGCATGAAGGTAATATTCAACTTAACATGTAGTACAAGGCTTAAAGTTCTCAAAACTTAACCTAAACATGATATTCACCCTCAATAGACAGTAATGGAAAGGAATTACCTCAATTTAAGTGTTCACCCTTTTTCTACGATGTTGTAATACTCAGGCATGCTCAAAACCCCCAATTCAACCCCTCATGCAGGCATTTCAAGTCAAATAAACATTTCACATCTCTAACTCAATTAAGTCATGGATTACAAAGTCTCAACACAGATAAGACATCAAATAAGTCCCCCACATAGGCTACACAACACATATAAGCCCCCACACGGGCATCACAATAATAATTAACAGTCCCAAACTACACTATGACCCCATCTCAAAGTCTACAACATAGAATTTGACTAATCACCTCAACTCAGCCCCAAGAATGATATCTAAACCTGTCTTAATTGCCAAAATCTCACTAAACACTCTACCGGATGAACAACCTTTGAATTCAACACCCAAAATGACAACCCATTATCAAGAATGAAGCATACACATTAAAAAGAGTCCTATGACAACCGTATTGATAGGTTTCGAAATCGGGGTAAAATAGTCCAAAATATTAATCATTCTCGAAAAGGGTCAAATCTGGATTTTTATTGCAAAATCATGTTCTACTAGTAATAAGTAACTCATGGTTGAAAACTCCATAAAAGTAGAGTTCAATACGAGTTAGATATCACCCTTCTCCTTAGGTTCGGATTAGGAAAGAAAACAAGAAATTTGGGGTTTGAAACTAAAGATTAGGAGTTGAAATCATGATATAAATGATGGAATATGAAAGATTTTAGTGAAATATTACTTACCCACTAAATTACTAGAAGAAATCTCTCCAAAATTGTCCCAAGAAGCACAAGAAACTCAAAAAATGGTGAAAATGGGGTTTCTCCCGAAGTTAAACACTGTTCAGTTGGAACTGTGCATCGCGATCGCGATCCACTAATGTTCGCAATCGCGAAGGACACGAGAAGAAAACACTATCGTGATCGTAAACCACCTCTCACGATCAGGAAGACCACAATCCTGACTCATCGCAATTGCGTGGCCTAAGGTCGCGATCGCGATGAACAAATGTGACTGCACCAGAAACCAGCAAAATCCCAAGCTCAAATTCTCTGATCGGATCCTCGAGATTCGTTCAAAATCCCTTACACACAAACCTTATATGCACTCCTACTAAATTAGACGTTCTGGACTCAAATGAACCATCTAAATTCGAATTCGAGGTCTCCTTGACCTAGAATCTAATAAGTCACAACTAAACTAGTTTCTGCATTTAAAATACCCCAAATATCCTCGAAACCTCTAAAAATTACAAAAAAAGTTATTTCTAGCACTAGCATCACCCCCAAAACCAATGAAATCATCAGAAACCCAATTCGAGTCTACAAACTTGATTTGTTGGCCAAAATCAAACTTAGCTCATTTAAAACAAAACTTTTCAACTTGTTACCTCAAATTCACATATCAACCCCAAAACTGATTCTGACACTTCTCTAGAAAATTTCCACATTCCGGAGCTGATGGAACAGACATAATCTTATTTCGAGACCCATAGCTCCGATTGATACCAAAAACTACTTTTTAACATCTTAACTCTATAAAACTCAAGAACATGCCCAATTCACAAACTATTAAGACTTTAACACATTTAACAACACAAAGTGATCAAATAACACCCGAGGATACTAATAAGAGGAGTAAAATGGTAATTTTGTAAATATTTCCAAAAATGACCCTCGAGGTCATTACAACATCCTCTATTAAAAATAATGTTCGTCCTCAACTATAAAAATAAGGAAAGTACCTGGGATCTCACAAAGCTGAGGGTACTGGGCCCACATATTAGACTCTAACTTCTAAGTCGCCTCCTCAATAGGCCAATACCGCCATTGCACCTTGACCATAGTGATCTCCTTGATCCTGAGCCTATGAAGCCGTCTCTCTAGGATAGTATGTCTCCTCCGCATAAGTCAAATTCGGACCCAACTCTACCACATCATAAGAAATCATATGGGACTCATCTCGTATACTTGCAAAGCATAGAGATAAGAAGCACCGGATGTACAGCTGCCAATCTAGGGGGTAAGGCCAACTCATAATCCATCCCACTAACTCTCCTCAAAATCTCAAATGGGTCAACAAATCTTGGGCTAAGCTTGCCCTTCTTTCTGACCCTTGTCACACTCTTCATGGGCGATATTTTAAGCCACACACAATCACCCACTATGAACTCTAAGGGAAGAACCCTCCTATCAGCATAGCTTTTCTGACGACTCTAGGATATCAATAGTTGACTCTGAATTAAGTATACCCGCTCTATATCATCTCTGAGTAAGTTAGTATCCAATGTATCAATGGAAACTAAATCAAACCACCCAATGGGTGATTGACACCTGCCACCATACAATGCCTCAAATTGTGCCATATGAAAGCTGGAGTGATAACTTTTATTATAGGAAAAATCTACTAAGGGCAAGTGTTGGTCCCATCGAGCACCAAAATCAATCACACGGGCCCTAAGCATATCTTCCAAGTTCTGAATTGTCTGCTCGAACTGGCCATCAGTTTGGGGGTTAAAATACTAAACTCATGTCGAGTCGTATGCCCAAACCACATTGCAATGCCTCCCAGAAATGAGAGGTGAACATTGAACCCTTATCTGACATAATAGAGATAGGCACCCCATGCAACCTAACAATCTCACGAAGGTAGATCCTAGCTAACTGCTCCACATTATAGCTAGTCTTCACAGGAAGGAAATAGGCTGATTTGGTCAATCAATCCATAATCACCCAAGTAGAGTGATACTTACCCAATACCATGGGTAATCTAGACACAAAGTTCATGGTGATACGCTCACACTTCCACTTGGGAATGGGCATCCTTTACATAGGACCACCCAGTTTCTAATACTCATACTTCACTTGTTGGCAATTCAAACACTTAGCCACGAAATCAACAATGTCTCTCTTCATGCCACACCACCAATAGTATTGTTTTAAGTCATGAAACATCTTTACCGCTCCCCGGTGAATAAAATACTTGGAGAAATCAGCCTCCTCCAATATTATATGTACCCAATCACTAATCTTGGGCACACAAATACGACCATTAATCCTCAAAACATTATTTAGATGAACAAAGGCTGATTTAACTTCACCTCTCAGCACCTTGTCTTGAATGACCCTCAACTTATCATCCTCAAACTGGTGTGTACGAATCTGGTCTATCAAAGTAAAACTAGCATTTACAAAGACCAAAATGTTATGATGTGTAGAAATATCAAGTCAGACCAACTACCTATCCAATGACTGAACCTCCAAAGCAAAAGGCATCTCATCTGCCTTAAGGAAGGAAGGCCAAAATACCTAGACTAGATGTTTTGCGACTCCAGGCATCCGCTACCATATTAGCTTTGCCCAGATGATAATGAATGGTGATGTCATAGTCTTTGAACAACTCCAACCATCTACGCTTCCTCATATTCAAATTTGGTTGAGAAAAGATATACTTAAGGCTACGGTGGTCAGTAAAGCCTTCATAATGCACACCATAGAGATAGTGCCTCCACAACTTCAAAATGAACATCACTACCGCTAACTCTAAGTTTTGGGTAGGATAGTTCTTCTCATGTACCTTCAACTATCGAGAAGCATAAGCTATAACTCTCCCTTTTTGCATCAATACACCACCCAAGCCAACTCCCAAAGCATCACAAAACACAATAAAGGCCACACCTTCATCGGGTAAGGCTAGAATAGGTGTTGAAGTCAATAACTCCTTGAGCTTTCGAAAGCTCGTCTCACACTCAGTAGTCCACTGAAATTCCATGGTCCTTTGAGTTATCCTAGTCAATGAGGCTAACAAACCAACAATAATAACTTGCCAACCCAATAAAACTTCCAACCTCGATAAATGAAGTAGCCTAACCCAATTAAAACTGCTGCAACCTTGGTCGAGTCGGCCATAATACCATCCTTGGTCACCACATGAGCAAAGAATGCCACAAACTCAAGCCAAAACTCACATTTAGAGAATTTTACATATAACTTTTCCTCTCTCAATCTCTGAAGGACTATCCTCACTAACATGATCCGCCTCATTCTTGGAATAAGCCAAGATGTAATCAATAAACATGATCATAAATAAGTACAAATAAGGTCGGAATACCCAGTTCATCAACTCCATAAAAGCATCCGAGGAATTAGTCAACCCGAAGGACAACCACAAACTCATAATGCCCATAGCGAGTTCTGAATGCAGTCTTCGGGATATCAGCTTCCCAAACTTTCAACTAATGGTAACCTGACCTCAAATTAATTTTAAAGAACACCGATGTACCCTGAAGCTGGTCAAATATATCATCAATGCGAGGAAAAGGATACTTGTTCTTGATGGGTACTTTGTTCAACTGTCAATAGTTAATACATATCCTCATAATACCATCCTTCTTCTTCACAAATAAGACCGGTGCACCTCCATCACGATACACTAGGCCAAATAAATTTCTTCTTCAATAAATCTTCCAATTGTTCTTTCAACTCCTTCAAATCCACCGGAGCCATCCGATAAGGAGAAATAGAGATGAGCTTGGTGCTTTGATCCAAATCAATCATAAAATTAATATCACAGTCAGGAGTAACACCCGACAAGTCTATAGAAAACACATCCATAAACTCTCTCACTATCCTCGTAGTCTCTAAAGAAGATGAGTCCGTAGTGAGATCATGTACATAAGCCAAATAAGACAAATAACCCTTATCTATCAAACGACAAGCAAGAATATAAGATATCACCCCCTTAGGATACGAACTCGGATTACCCTTCCATACCAAGCTAGGCAAATCAGGATAAGTTAAGGTCATGGTCTCTGCATAATAATCTAACATATCATAATAAGGAGATACCATTCCATACCCAATATCACATCAAAATCAAGCATGCCTCATAAAATCAAGTCTGCACAAGTCTCTCTACCAAAAAATATCACCAAACACCCCCGATATACCCGATCCACCACTAAGGACTCACCTACCAGAGTAGAAATAGTAATAGGCATAGTAAGAGGCTCACATACATAATCACTACTCACATCAAAATAGGTTGACATATAAGAATAGGTAGACCCTGGATCAAATATTACTGAAGCAGGATGTTGGAAAACTGAAACAATACCTACAATAATTGCATCAGAGGCCTCTGCCTCAGATCTACCTAGTATAGCATAGCATAGCTAATGGTCACCTCTAGCCTGTGGACCACCACAAGCGCTACCTCTAGTTCATTCCTTGACACCCTTAGTGACACCTCTAATGCCTTGTGAGGTACCTCACATGGCTAGAGTGGGAGTAGAATAAACAGCCGGGATCCCAGGCCGTTAAGTAGGAGGAGCACGCCTGGGGAAATCTTGGGTGTTATGCCCAAACTCATGATACATAAACCAGTATCATCCTAAACCCAGTGGAGGATAACCAAAAGTGTCAATACGTCTTCTAGATCCCAAAGAACCATTATAACCAGTCTGATCCAATCTAGATCCACCTGCATCATCTGAGCCCTTAATAGCTGCTTAGACTGGTCTTCCTCGATAGCCATTGGTATCTAAACTCGAATACTCTCTACCCCCGAAGGAATGACCACCAAACTGACCCAGTCGACAAAACTTTTTGGCCCTGCCCTATCTAGCATGTCGAATGCTCTCTATCATCCTGGCCTGGTCAATAAAACTCTAGAAGGTTCCACCAGATAACACGCGAGAGGCTATAGCCTCCTGAAGATAACCAGCGAATCCCTTCACTAGCTTGAGAATTCACTCAAACTCAATGAGATAACTCCTAAAAGCGAGCCTTGTACTTAGACATGGAAAGGGAGCCCTGCTCGAATCTTTCAAACTCATCTCTGCGCTAATGATGGGCTATAAGGCATAAACTTCTCAAGAAATACTTCTAAAAACTGTTCCCAACTCATCATAGGGGAACCAACTGGTCTATGGGCAATAA
Source organism: Solanum dulcamara (assembly GCF_947179165.1). Taxonomy (NCBI): domain Eukaryota; kingdom Viridiplantae; phylum Streptophyta; class Magnoliopsida; order Solanales; family Solanaceae; genus Solanum; species Solanum dulcamara. The sequence goes on from NC_077237.1 coordinate 72,266,614, forward strand.
TTGATCTCCACCACTCCTTGTCTACCTCTGTAAATTGATATGAAGTGTAAGCTACTCCATGTGCCTTATGAATACCCAAGTTGAACAACTTTTCCAGCACTTAGTTAGAAAATCATAGGCCTTTTCTCTGGCCTTACAATCAAATCTAGGAGGTACTAACCGAACAAATCTCTCAAAGCTCTTCTGCTTAGCTACTAACATGGCAGCACTAGCAAAAACTGACAGAGTTGCAAATCTCAGGGGTATGACAGAAGGCACAGAAGAAGAACATGGAGTATGAAATCCAACACTAGGCCCCTAAACTGATGGCATAGTACCAATTGCGATAAGAGAGCCCAAAGTACTTGGGAGGACACCAGGAGTTGGAGCACCATTTAATCTAGTCAATAGTCTAATCAATAACTTCTGAAGCATCAGAGCACTATCAGGGACCGCGGGAGGCTGGGCTGGCCTCTGCTCCTTAGTCTACTGCTTATAATCATCCTCGTGCTCATACACCGTCTCAGACGATGGCTCTCTAGCTCATCCATGAGTAGGTGCCTCTCCCCTTGCTCGGCCTCGTCCCTTGACTCTACCGCATCCTCTACCTCGCCTGTAAGCTGGGGCTCGGGCAGCAAGTGCAACCTCATTATCAATGACTCTGGCTCTAGTCCTCACTATCTATGCAGAAGGAATAGATTAGAGGTATACAACACATCATATGAATAATTCACACAAAAGGAATCAAAAAAAGGAAATTATCCTAATAAGTATATTGTAGCCTCTTGAAGATAAGTATGGATGTTAACGTACCGATCCGCAAGACACTATTAGACACTCTGCTCTTTAACTCATGAGACCGGTGAACCTAGTGCTATGATTCTAATTTGTTACGACCTAAAAATCGTGGTCATGATGGCACACATCCTAAACCCCATCCCGATGTGTAAGCCTAAAAGTAAAACCACATGAGACACACAAAGGGAAGTCAAACCATAAATAAACACAATAAAATGACAAAATAAAATTATCCCAAAACCTGGTATCATAAGTTTAAGAGCATCTAAATACAAATCTGGGTTTGAATACATAATATAAGTCTTTGAATATTGTAAAGACTTTAAATAAAAGATACACTAGCGGCGATTAGAATCCTAAGATCTCACAACTAATCTGATGATGATGTATCCGCTAGAAATCAACTACCGCATTAGACGCCCTGGCTAGAATCTGCATCAAAAGGAATAAAGAAGTAGGGTTGAGTACAATCCCCATGTACCCAGTAGGTTTAACCAATTGAGTATAATGAATTAATTAAAACTATGAAATAAACTAAGGAACGCTTCCACCTTCAGGAAGAAAGGTCCCACTCCGGTTAAATAGTCGCCAATTTATATAGAACGACGTGATTAAAGTAAACACATAAATATAATTCAATATCACAGTTAAACAGATATGTCAAGTTTCACAGGTATCAATGCAATGCAATGCAATATAATGATGCAATGATATGATGATATGGTGGGATTAAGGTCGTCGAATAACCTATCGTATACACCTGCTGAGTTGTGATACCAAGCAGGACTCATGGGGGTCTTGCAGACCATATACCTTATCAAAATCTCATTGTATCAACTACCTCGCCACCCAGCTCGTGGACAAGGAATTATAATATTAATATCTCATCCGCTTGCCACTTACTTATGGTCAAGGATATATGAAAGGTGTCACATTTTCTTTCTCAAAATGATTTTCCATAGTATGATCAGTGATAATATGAATGAGGATGAATGCATTCACAACATATAAGGCATGGAGGTAATATTCAACTAAACATGTAGTGCAAGGTTCAAAGTTCTCAAAACTTAACCTAAACATGATATTCATCCTCAATAGATAGTAATGGAAGGAATTTCCTCAATTTAATTGTTCACCCTTTTTCTACAATGTTGTAATACTCAGGCACGCTCAAAATCCCCAATTCAACCCTTCATGCGGGTATTTCAAGTCAAATAACCGTTTCACATCTCTAACTTAGTTAAGTCATGGATTACACAGTTTCAACACAGATAAGATATCAAATAAGGCCCCCATACAGGCTACACAATACATATGAGCTCCCACACGGGCATCACAATAATAATTAACAGTCCTAAACTACACTACGACCCCATCTCAAAGTCTTCAACATAGAATTTGACTAATCACCCAACTCAGCCCCAAGAAGGATAATCAAACTTATCTTAATTGCCAAAACAACACCCGAAAGCTCTACCGAATGAACAACCTTTGAATTCAACCCCTAAAATGACAATCCACTATCAAGAATGAAATATAGCGTCACAAGGAGTCCTATGACACCTATATTGATAGGTTTCAGAATCGGGAATAAAATAGTTCAAAAAATTGATCATTTTCGAAAAGGGTCAAATCTGGAATTTTATTACAAAATCATGTTCTACTAGTAATAATAAACTCATGATTGAAAACTCCATAAAAATTAGTGTTGACACCCAATTTTGACCCTCCACAACGTAATAATTTAAAAAATAAAAATAAATAAAAAATTAAAAATTAAAAGAATATATATATAATAACGAAATATGTATATATTATTATTATTATTTTAAAATAATTTTGGCATATATATATATATATATATTAAATAATTCTTGACCATTAGTATATACATATTTATCATTTAGTAGAAAATTGTCTCAGAAAGATTTTTTAATAAATATTTTATTAATTAGTTTGGCATAATTAATAGACTCATATTTCAAGTTAATTAGTTTAAACTTGAGTTAATTATTCATCTTTGTCAAAATTAAGAAACTTGTTAATTAATTGACATTTACCCATCTTATTTTAATTCTAGCCTCTTCAAATAAATTGAAATAATTAGATTTTATAAAAAAAAAACTTGAAATATTTTTCAAGTTATTTTGAAATAATTTTGTCATCTTTATTGTTTTAAGATAATGTATATAGTTTGTATAATTATTGTTATATCGAAAAAAAGACGGTTTAAAATTAATTTCAACTTTTTAGAGAAAAAATCAATTTTTAGAAAAAAGGAGTCGCCACTTAATTTTTTAAAGAAATTAAGAAAACTTAATTTAAAAGACCCTAACAGATTTAAGTCTTAAAAATTCAGAGAAAAAGGTACGAGGTTCTTATTTCCACTTTGAGAAGGTGTTAAGCATTCAAAGTGGCCGCTAACGCGCGGTTATCCGACGATTTGAAAATTATTTGACTAACTTTTGAAAATATTAATTTAAAATAAAATGAAGACTTTAGAATTATTTTTTTAGAAAAAAAAAGATTAAACTTAAACATTGAAAATAATATAGATGTATATATAAAAAAAAGTAAAAGTTTATCAAATAAATAAGTAAAGGTAGAAAATCATTTAAAGAGTAAACTTAACATGAATTGGTTTATCTTTAGGGGAATCTAATTAGGTTAAAATAAATTAAAATTAATATCTAGGAAAGTATAACTAACATAAGTAACTAAATTATTACAACCCGAATCAATATTAAATACAATAAATAATACATGAACAACAATAATAATAACAACAATAATAATAATAAGAACAACAACAACAACAATAATAATAATAATAATAATAAGAACAATAATAATAATAAGAAGAACAACAATAATAATAATAAGAACAACAACAACAACAACAATAATAATAATAATAAGAAGAAGAACAACAACAATAATAATAAGAATAACAATAATAATAACAAGAACAACAACAATAATAATAACAAGAACAACAACAATAATAATAACAAGAACAACAACAATAATAATAACAAGAACAACAACAATAATAATAACAAGAACAACAACAATAATAATAACAAGAACAACAACAATAAAAATAACAACAACAACAACAAAAATAATAATAATAATAATAATAATAATAATAATAATAATAATAACAACAACAACAACAACAACAATAAGAAGAACACAATAATAACAACAACAACAACAACAACAATAATAAGAACAATAATAATAATAATAATAATAGTAATCAACAACAACAATAATAAAAACAACAATAATAAGAACAACAATAATAATAATAATAATAGTAATCAACAACAACAATAATAAAAACAACAATAATAAGAACAACAATAATAATAACAACAACAATAATAATAAGAACAAACAATAATAATAATAATAATAACAACAACAATAACAACAACAATAATAATAATAATATTAATAATAATAGTAATCAACAACAACAATAATAAAAACAACAACAATAATAAGAACAACAATAATAATAACAACAACAATAATAAGAAGAACAAACAATAATAATAATAATAGTAATAATAATAATATCAAACTACTTGGAAAAATAATGAACAAAACTAAGTGTTTTAATGAAATAATCCTAACATATTCTAGCTAATTAACTCTAACACATGCTAGCTAATTAATCCTAACACATGTTAACTATAACAAATTTATATCATTAATTCTAATTATTCTTATATACATACTAACTAAAAAAATAAGACTATGAATCAACTAAATATAAAATGTGAAATAATTAAGTAAAATAAAACTGAAAAAATATTTTACCTCTTTCCGGGCCAAGATTGAAAACGATGAGCGAAAGACAACTTTACCGCCACCTAATAGCTTGATGGAACTCCAAATCTACAAAAACAAAGAAAAAGATTTTAAAAAAAAAGTTTAGACTCGAACCTTCGTGGGTTCTTAGCCTAAATTTCAACTTCAATCTCCTATTTTCCGTGAAGAAAATATAGATTGAAAGCTAGAAATTTTCACAACTTTTAGGCTGGGGACAAAAGTCCAAAATCCTAGCCAAGTTAAGAAAATTTCTAACTTTGGGTGGTTAAAAAACCTCCTCCTTCTTCTCCTTCTTAATGAAAATATGAGCCTTTATATAGGCTCCAAAAACCCCAAATTTTCCATGTATTTTCGATGTGGAGTTTGGTTTTTTTTTTTTTCTTTTTTTTTAGAAAAAAACTAAAATTTTCAAAAATGCAAACTATAATTAAACTAACCTAACTAACATTGTATTTAGTAAAAATAAAATCTTTTAAAGTAATTTTTGAATAACCACATAAATATTAATCAAATATATAGTTATATAGAAATATGTATATTATACTAAAATTTATAAAAAGATAAAAATAGTTAAGAATAATATGAAAATATTTTTTTTTTATAAAATCTAATTGTTTCAAAATATTCGAATTCAAAGAAACTCGATAGCTAATTTGCGTTGTGGATGGTCAAAATTGGGTGTCAACAATTATTACCTTTTTTAGTAATATTTAAAATTGATCCATAAAAAGATTTTATTTATTTCTAATAATTATTTCGTAAATTACTATTTATTACTTTCAGTACTTTTGTTTATTCTATTTTATCTGTGATGCCTTCGTTATTTATTTTCCTATAGCGCTTTGAATTTCTTAACCTTATCTGACCCCCTTTTATGCATTTTTTGAGCTGAGGGTCTTTCGGAAACAGCCGTCCTACCTTAGTAGGAGTAAGGTCTGCGTACACTCTATCCTCCCCAGACCCCACGTTGTGGGATTTCACTGGGTTGTTGTTGTTTTAATTATTTCGTAAATTAATTGATTAATTTTACGTTTTCATTTCTTTTCGTAAATGACACATAATTAATTTTATATTAACAATATTTTTAATTCTCTCATTAATACTACAACATGCAAATAATATATAAACCTTCCCCCAATTTTCACATCACATTCTATCTATATACTACAAATAAACTAATTTACACATCACTAGACTAAAATCATTAAATAGTTTCTCAATTTTCTATCCTTTATAAATTTACTTTTATTTTTCAGAAAAATAAAATAATAAAAAATAATGCTTATAAAAAATATGCCCATGCCCCGCCCCCCATATATATATATATATATATATATATATATATACTATCTACCATGCTTTGTCCCTTTTTTAAAAATAAAAATAAAAATAATAAATAAATTATTTTATTTCATCCAAAAATTAATATAATATATAATAATATATTCCGTCGCATTTTTGTCCCCTTTTTTAAATATAAAAAAATAAAAATAAAAATATTAAATAAATAATATAATTCATCCGCAATAATAAATAAATAAATATATAATAATAATAATAACAAAATATATATATAAATATATTTCCGTCATTATTTTTAGTTTTTTTATCTATCCGCATTATTTTATTTATCCGCTCATTCCGCATTAATTTATATTTTCGCCGTTTTGCATTATTTTAATCCACGCGTGCCCCGCCCATCATCCTTTGTCTCTGCGCAATATATGTATGTATGTTTATATATATATATATATATATATATATATATATATATATATATATATAT
>NC_077237.1:72275522-72285522 GCF_947179165.1 Solanum dulcamara
CCTCCCTAATCATGGATACCATCGATTAGTCAAGTCCTATCATTTCAAGACAAATAAATAGGAAACATCCGACTTTAATAGTTCCATCCCATGGGAAGCATCCGACTTTAACGGTTCCATCACTACCTATGTTGGCGGCGTAGTTCCTGGGGTTCGAGTACGGACTATACTCTCGCCCTCCTCGGTGCTCGATACTCCTCCCATGACTCTATGCTCATAAGACTCCCTCTAATCATCTCAAACAAGCCCTCACGTCTAGTTTCATGTGGGACATTGCCAACTCATCAACTCTATTCTCATTTCAACTCAATTAAGTCATAATGGCAAGTTCCATTTAGGACCTCGTCCACTCGTCAATTCTATCCTCCAATTAACTCAATCAAGCCTCATTTAGGTAAGCATTTATGATACCTCCTCAAGACTCATCACAACTCTATGACTTTAGCTCAACAACACAAGTAGAATAACACATTTAAGGAATTTGACTTAAGCAATATAATCACATGGCTACAGAGATCAACAAGACATAATAACATGTCATCACCATCAACTCATACTAACATGAAGGTTTTAGGAACTTCTTAGCTCAACAACATCAACACATATAGCATCAAATAAATAGGGGACAAAACTCATTCAAACATAAACCATACCAAGAAACTCCATTTTCATGGACATCTAACCTCAAAGCAAGAGTAGGGCACATGGGTGGACTCAAACCATGTTTTCGATAACCTTACATACCTTAGTGAAGGCTTGAAGGAAACCTTGATGTTGGGTCTTCAATGGAGGACTCAAATCTTGAAGCTCTTGGAACTATTCTTGTTGGAAATGGAGAAGAAGAAGAAGAGAGAGAGAGGAACTCCTATGGCTTTTCTAGAGAGAGAGTGGGGGCTAAAAATATGATCTCAAAATAGTCTAGGGTGATACATATATAATTTGGGAAGATTCCCAAATTACCCCTTCTCAAAAGTTCAGAAACATAGGCAAAAATACCCCTGGCACGATAGTGGCGCGTTGCGCCATTGCAGTGCCAGGATGATTACGCCTAAAACCTGCACATCTCGTAGTGGTGCTCCGCGCCAAAGACCAAACTATTGAGGCACATTCTTGGCGCGATAGTGGCGCGTCGCGCCCTTACAGCGCCAAGGCCAATATTTTCTGGGTTTTGGAAATTGGCTTGAAAAACCCTGCACACCTCTTAGTGATGCACCGCGCCAGAGACCAAACTACTGAGGTATATTTTTGACGCGATAGTGGCGCGTCGCTCCACTACGGCGCCAAGCCCAGTTTTCCAGCAATTGCAACCCAGGCCTGGAAATCTCTATTGTGCTAGTTCATCTTAGGATCGTCATATCTTTTGACTCCGAACTCCAAAAATTACATTCTTGGTGGCGTTGGAAAGAAGACTCGATGACCTTTAATTTGATGGGTCGTGGTCCACCCAGATTGTCGTCTTTCTAAAGATAAGATCGTTAGAAGTCGACCCCTCATATGAACTCACCCTAAAACTTAGCCACGACGAATCTTTTGGACTTAACTTGGTCCTAGGGGTCCTTCATGACCCCACATCACCTCTAACACTTCTCAATTTCTCAAGGACTCGTCTTAACTCATGTAAATGCTCCACAATTCTCGAGTTCGACCATACCCGAATACAAGAAGGGTCCGAATCTTAGGGAAACATTTTGAGGGGTGTTACATATTTATGATCGTTTTTGTCTCATTTAAATGATTTATTTAAATTATCCTTCATTCATTAAATTATTTTATACCAAGTCTATTTCTCTCATAAATTTTCTTAAATGTTTTAAAATTTATATTTCTTTCAAATTGTTTAATACTTCGATAATTGTTAAAACACATTTCCCCCAAAGTTAGTCAGATAATTTTCAAATCACCGGACAACCGCATGTTAGCGGCTATTTCAAGTGCTAAAACATTCTTAAAATAGTAATATGAACCTCGTACCCTTTTCTTTAAATTTTAAGACTTAAATCTGTTAGGGTCTTTTAAATTAAGTTTTCTTAATTTCTTTAAAAAATTAAGTGGCGACTCCTCTTTTGCTAAAATTGATTTTTTCCCTAAAAAGATGAAAATCGATTATAAAATCTCGTCTATTTTTTGTAATAACAGAAATGGCGACTCTACTGGGGACTAATTAGGTTCTAACCATTATATTTGACTAACTATTCAGGAATGTAATAATTAGTAATTTATTTTCTTTATTTTGCGCCTTAAATGTTTGAATTATAATTTACTTTCTTTATATGTGCCTTATATGTTTAAAATTATGAGTATTGAACTATCATTGCATGCGTAGCAGAATTCTGTCAAATGGAAAATAGTTTGCATTAGGATTAAGGGCGGTTACGTAGTTACATGCGGCCGTTCCTTCAGAAAATAACCATTACTTTCTTGAAGTAATAAACGGGTAGTTAGTTCGTGGTTATCCAACGCCGTTTATTATATTCAGCCCGCAGTTTGGCCGACTCGGGTATCCGGTGTCTTTTCAAAGCCCACTCTAGTCCACCTAACATAGAGCAAAACCAAATCCTAATTTAGTGCATTTGCCTAAGATGACCCAATACCCAAGGAGTATTGGGCCCATTAGAAAGACCACCTTGAGTCCAAAATGGCCCCCGGCCTAAATGGACGATCATACCTATGTGTTTAAATTTGAAGGTTGTATACGCCATTTGACAAACATTGTCCCTCGGGATTGGAACTTTATTTTATTAGCTTATTCAAAAAAAAAATCTTCACAAGTTGTTATTCTATCCAAAATAGGTTGATTTTTGGAGATGTCAAGAAGTCAAAAATGAAAGATTTTTTCATGAAGGCTTAGTAAGAAATGTACCCCTGTGTGGGACTTATTATTTGTATTCCTTTTTCCCCATTATGTATGCCAATTCAGTTTATTCATAATATTTGTATAAATATAAGTTTTGGGGCAATGGAATATTTCAAATGATATTATGCATCCTTCAAATTGTTTGACCTACCATTGGCATAAAAGGGTCACATATCTGTTTAGGACACGCAATAATTATTTATTTGTTATATGTTATAACTGTTTGAATGAATGTGTTGCTTTAGTTGAAGTCAGTCTAACCCACTCTTTCTAAAATCCCCCAAAGCTCAAATATCAAATCACTATCAAAATGCGATGAAATGCTTGCAGAGTCTTTTGGTTTCACCACAAAATTCAAATTTCACTTCAAGATCCTAAATCTTACTCTCTTCTCTAAAAAATAGTTGATTTGTCAGAACTAGTCAAACTACATAGGGCCTGACATCTCCTTTGTGGGATACGTAGGCGGCCTTTCGAGGTTTGACCTCTATCTTTAAAAGCTTGCTTTCTCCCTTCATATTTTACAAAGAGATACCAACATCAATAGATACAATCGTGAAACAGACAAGAAGGTCTCGATTCAATGCAAGTCATATTTCTTGATACACTAAAACCTAAATTCAATAGGCAAATTCCTGTATATTTCATCATTTTTCAATACTCGTGGGTTATCTTGTCTTCAAACAAAGCAACTCTTATGTGTTTATCTTTTCCGATATGATATTTTTGCATTATCTGTTATGAATGCAAACTGACATGTTTGCCTTTTGAGTTATTTTCTGTACAGGTATTTAGAATTGATCTATGTTGATAATCTGGCTAAGCATCCATACTTCACGAGATCTAAAGTGCTTGAAGACTTCTTTCCCGATCGAAATTCGATAATAGAAAAAATGAAAATGACTAGAAATAATAAGGACACTGGGTTGACTGATATTATTGTGACGGACCCTATCGTTGCTGAACAGAATGAGTTGATCACACAGTTAGTGCAACAAATCGCCGAGATGAGAGTTGAGATATAAAAAAATCAAGAATTATCAAACTTGGCTATAGCCGACAACACGCCTGTTCCAAGCGATGGAAGGCCTCCAATTCATTTCCATTCTTTGAATTCAAGTACGGAACACGTCCAAAACCCATCCGCAAACCCCACTCAAAATGCCTTCATCGTTGATCTCACTGCCTCCAACCCCCATCATGCTTCCGCTTCCTACCAAACACCACCTTACCCTCAAAATACCAATCCTCAAAATTATCCTCCTCCACAAGACACTAACCCTCAAGCTTGTCCTCACCCACAAATCCAAAATGTTAACAATTCACAAACCTTTCCCCATCATCAAAATCAGCATATTAAGCGTCAAACATTTCCCCAAAATTACCAAGTCCCTCAAAATACACCAAATCCTTCCATTATTCCTCCCTTGCCTCAAAAAACATCTTTCCAAATCCCAATCCCAAATAAGCCCTATACCAACAGTTCCGAACTTGATCACTATGAGAAACAAGAAAGGGAATGGAGGACTAAAGAGGAAATAACTAAGCAGAGCATGAAAGAGAAAATTATAAAAGCTGTGAAGGAGTTTCACTATACCCCGGATGTTGTTGGTTTGAATTATGAAGATTTGTATATCCATCCAGATCTGGACCTTCCTGAAGTGTTTAAGGTTCCTAAATTTGATACTTTCGGTGGAACCGGGAATCCTTTGGCTCATTTGAGAGCATATTGTGATCAACTCATAGGAGTTGGAAAGAATGAGGCATTATTAATGCGACTCTTTAGCTGAAGCTTAAGCGGAGAGGCCTTTGAATAGTTTACTTCTCAAGAGATGAAACAGTGGCCAAATTGGAATGCTTTGGCTAAAGATTTCATTGAAAGATTTGCTTATAATGTGGAGATCGTTCCCGATCGTTATTCTTCGGAGAAAGTCAAACAAAAGTCTACTGAAAGCTATCGAGAATAAGCCTACCGCTGGAGGAAAGAGGCTGCCAGAGTGAGACCTCCCATGACTGAAAAAGAGATTATTGAAATCTTTGTACGCAATCAAGAGTCTGAGTACTATGACAGGATGTTGTTGCTCGTAGGAGCGAAATTTGCTGAGGTGGTCAAAATTGGTGAGACCATCGAAAACAGTCTTAAAACCAGAAGGATTACCCGTGTGGCTATCCAAACTAGTTCCTCAGTTTTGTTCAAAAAGAAAAAAGAAGATGTGTCCTTTATTTCTCATGCGCCTGATAGAAGGACACAAAGATCATCCTATTTTAACTCCAGAAAAACCTTACCCTCCAAAATCTATCCCCCATCTCCACAAAATCCCTACCAAATTTTTTACGTCCAACTGAGTTATCAAACTCAGCCTCCTAATTACCTACCTCCGCACTATCAAAATGCTCCTCTTGGCTAGTATACTCCACAACACCCAAATTTTCAAACTCTCACACCTTTCTGCCAAAATCGTTTGAGTTATCATCACGTACCCTCACCCCCGTAAAATAAATATAACCTTACCCAACCCAATTTTGAAAATAAGCCTGCTAGGATTTTTACTCCTTTAGTGGAAAGTCGGACTAAGCTGTTCGAAAGACTGAGAGATGCAGGTATTATTTATCCCATTTCACCTAAATCGGCTGATATAAGCTCTAGACTCTTCAGAGCTGATCAAACATGTGTGTATCATTCGAATAGTGTAGGGCATGATACTGAAACTTGTGTTAATTTAAGGCACAAGATTCAGGATTTAATTGATCGTGAGGTCGTCCTCTCCAAACTGCCGCTCCCAGTGTTAATAATAACCCCCTGCCGAATCATAAAGGGGTGAATATTAACATGATTGAAGTTGGAAAAGATTGGAATACTGATAGTCCCAGTCAAATCAGACAGTCTTAAAAGGCCTTTTCCTCATGTGTGTCAGTCATTTTTAGTACGAAAGTCTGCCAATAATGTTGGTCTAGGAGAAGGAGTCAGTGACGCTATGATGATCGAGACGTCAGGCATATGAGATGCCAAGTCAAAAGAGAAAGTGCCTAATTGGACCTATAATCAGCTCTTGGTTCCTCGCTCGTCTTGATAGATAAAGACGAATTTTATGTTATTTTTGAAAAGCCGGTGGTAGTCTGAATACCCACCCTTTATGTCACTTTTATCTTGTTATGCTTTAATTCTCCTCGTATTATTTTGAAAAAAGCAAATTGGTCAATGATCATGGCCAAAGTTTATTTCTTTATTTCCAAATGAAAGTCTCCTTTATTGCGAAAATTCATTTTAAATACTTTACTTTACGAAAATTTGTTTTAATTTCCTTTTGTATCTTTCCCCGTAATTGCATCATTTTCTTGTAGTCGCTTCCATGTTTGTTTATTTTCAAAATCTCTTTTAGTTTGAACTACGTCTGACCTGAATTCTCAAGAATGAGATACGTAGGCGGCCTAAGTCGGCCTCAGTCATTTTTCTATTAAAATCTCCCATTTCTCATTTTTTCTCCCTAAAGGGGAACTACGTTTGACCTGATTCCTGCCTTAATGGGATATGTTGGCGCCACAACAGTTCGGTCATATCTCCCATATGTTCTCTATTTATGATAGAAATTGGGACAGAATTTTTGAGAGGAACTCAAAAATCTCAAAGAAGATCTTTTCACAAAAGAAGACAAGATTGAGGTGCATTAGAAAAGTAACTAGGACAGAATTTTTGATAGGATCTTAAAAATTCTGCAAATCTCTTATTGGTAGTATGATATTTACCAAAACATCTAACTAGGACAGAAATTTTTGAGGATGACCTCAAAAATTTTATCTAATATCATCAGAAGGTTTTACTCAACTTCAAAGTTCAAGATTGGCCTCAAATGATCCCCGGCATTGTTGGAAGGTCAATGTTAACCTCAATAATCTCTAGAACCATTAGAGTTCAGAGTGAACTACAAAACTTTCTAGCTATGTCAGGACTTTCCAGCTTTAACCCTCAAGAATCCTCAAAATCTTGTGAACAAGCCATCAAACACCCTCAAAGCGTTGAACCAAAGACGTTCATCTAAGCTATGCGTGACATGACATCAGGCAGTGACCCTTTCCAAATTGATTTTCAAAAACTCATCTTTCTTAAAACTTTTAATACATCAAACATTTTTGCATAAATATATTTTTGTTTGATATCTATCGAGAAGTGGGGAATCAGAGTAAGCGATCGAAGATAGCAAGACAAGGAGAAAACAAATGGAGAATTCAACACAGATCAATTCATTCAAAACTAACCATTTTTCTGTGGATGCAGATTTATAAAAGATCACCATATCCCTCCTTTCAGCGAGTACAAAGAAGTTAAAAGAGCAAAGAGTTTTCAAAGTGATAATTTTGCCATCAAGATTCATTAGACAAAAAGAAGACGTTCAAAAAATGAACAACATTTAGATCTCCAGCAAGCCATGAGCCACAAAGAATATAGAGTGTTCGAAAATGAGCATGATATTTACACACTAATGTCAAAGTGATCAGACACTTTGTACATATTTTCAAGAATTTTCCCTCAAAATTTTCTGTCAGTCGCCAGTTAAAACGACAATGTGTTTATTACTTTTTTTTGGTGTAGGAAAACGTAAAGGAGCTACTTTCAATGCAAGCGTCCATAATGACGTCAAATTATATTCTCCATCCTCAAAGACGTCTAATGGGTATGCATAAGCCACACACGATGATATAGTATCATATACGATGATATAATGCCGTATACGATGATGTAATAGTATATATGATGATATAGTTCTGTATACGATGATATAATATTGTATACGATGATATAATGCCGTATACGATGATATTATTTTATTCATATTTTATTACCGGAGGTGGCAATATCATTTGCCAAGAGGGTTATTTATATTATTTTATTCATATTATATTACCGGAGGTGGTAATATCATTGCCAAGAGGGTCATTCATATTTTATTATTCGTATTATATTATTGGAGGTGGTAATATCATTGCAAAGAGGGTCATTCGTATTATTTTATTCATATTATATTATCGGAGGTGGTAATATCATTGCCAAGAGGGTCATTATTCATATTATATTACCGGAGATGGTAATATCATTGCCAAGAGGATCATTCATAATTTATTATTCATATTATATTACCGAAGGTGGTAATATCATCTACCAAGAGGGTCATTCGTATTATTTTATTCATATTAAATTACCAGAAGTAGTAATATCATTTCCAAGAGGGTCATTCACATTTTATTATTCATATTATATTATCGGAGGTGGTAATGTCACTGCCAAGAGGGCCTTCATATTTTTATTATTCGTATTATTACGAGAGGTGGTAATATCATTTGCCAAGAGGGTCATTCATATTATATTACTCATATTATATAATGTTGTATACGATGATACAATGTCGTATACGATGATGTAATGTTGTATACAATGATATAATGACGTATATGATGATATGATATCGTATACGATGATATGATGCTGTATACGATGATACAATATCGTATATGATGATACTATTCATATTATATTACTGGAGGTGGTAATATCATTGCCAAGAGGGCCATCATTCATCATGTTATTGTCAAGAGGGCCATCATTCATCATTTATCATTGCCAAAAGGGCCATAATTTATCATATCATTGCCGAGAGGGCCATTATCTATCATTTCATTGCCGAGAGGGCCATTATCATGCCATTGCCGAAAGGCCATCTTTATATCGTGTTAATTTATCTTCATATTGCATCATATCGACTCATTGCAAATTACATCAAAATTGAAGCATATCACATCAACTTAGGAAATACGTTTTATTTGCTCTATGTCAAAATCAAAGGAGGTTGACACGCCGATATTGTAATGACACTATCCTTTCCTTTGAAGTATATTTTTTCTACTAATGATTTTTTATCTTAGTCTTTGGCGAGATCATCCAAGAGCATAGATTCTCAATTAAACCACATGTGTGAACGCCTATTAAAAGAAGCTTTAGTACAACGTGGAACTGTTTCTAAGCAGTGAACTGGGATATTTGTTGGAGGGTCAAACTCACCAATAATGGTCATGAATCTACTTTCGAACTCTACTCAGCCTATGTTCCATAATTTGGGTCTTAAAATCCAGTCTTGTCGTAACTCGATACTGGGATAATTTTTGGGCTAGGGTTTACTTCGTTCTTCCCAATATTCTCGCACTTTGTCGAGTCCAGGTTTTTAATTACACTTATATCTCTTTATATTATCACTATGTACCATTTTACTTCACCTCATTTTCTAATAACTCTTCACTTGTTCAATCTCATTCTTTTCCTTGGCCACCTCTGTCAACATTTTCCACAATTGCTAATACCAACACAATTTTATGATTGATGGTGTTGTTAACTCACTCCACCTTATTTTGACATAACTTGAGAGTTGCACTCAGCTCGATTCTCATGCTACCTGAGATATGCAGGCAACTCAGAAACAAAAGTTCAGTCATAATTCTCACAAATTTCTTACCCTATATATTCTGAGCTTCATTTTAACGTTGATGGTCAGGACAAAATTGGATAGTGCATCAACTTCTTTGTCCAAAAACTCTTTCATCTTCTCCGGTCAAATAGGGACAGCTGTTGACACCCAATTTTGACCCTCCATAACGTAATAATTTTTTAAAAAATAATTAAAAATTAAAAGAATATATATATAATAATGAAATATGTATATATTATTATTATTTTAAAATAATTTTGCCATATATATATATATTAAATAATTCTTGACCATTAGTATATACATATTTATCATTTATTAGAAAATTGTCTCAGAAAGATTTTTTAATAAATATTTTATTAATTAGTTTGACATAATTAATAGACTCATATTTCAAGTTAATTAGTTTAAACTTGAGTTAATTATTCAATTTTGTCAAAATTAAGAAACTTGTTAATTAATTGACGTTTACCCATCTTATTTTAATTCTAGCCTCTTCAAATAAATTGAAATAATTAGATTTTATAAAAAACTCGAAATATTTTTCAAGTTATTTTGAAATAATTTTGTCATATTTATTGTTTTAAGATAATGTATATAGTTTGTATAATTATTACCTTTTTTAGTAATATTTAAAATTGACCCATAAAAAGATTTTATTTATTTCTAATAA